>NW_017536296.1:144604-175960 GCF_001853355.1 Bactrocera latifrons | reverse complement strand
TTTTTTTTACATATGTGTAATATATTTGCAATTCTTGCTCGCTGATTCATTTTATTTCTTCTGTAGTTGCTTTGCTTGCGCCAAGAACGATTTGAAAATTCATTGATTGTAAACACGAATGTGAATTAAATATTTATAGTGGATTTGTATAGCAAATTMTGCAAGTTCATCAGAAAGCAAGGCAGCTGGAAGCATTTCTTTATAGTCACAACAACACAATTGAATAAAAGAATACTTGTAACTTCGTGGGAAATTTAAATGAAAAAGACTACATAAAGTTATAATTTTTTGAACGGGTTGRGTATATCGAATACTTATCTTTCGACCCTTAGATGAACACAAGGTACTCAGAGATACCTTTTTATAAAAAAAAAGGGTTGGAATCAATAATAATATAATTTTCGATATAAATTTTGTAATAACTAGCTAAACTTAGCTYTATGCGTTTAGTTGAAATATAGATGTAAAGATTTTTGACCGACTTAGCAGCGACTTTTTTAAAATGAAGCACTGATTTTCACTGGGAAGTAGAAAAAAGTTTTCAAAGTATTGAAAAATTGCTTTTTACACATTTTGACCACATTTCTGACAACCTAGCTTGGCCGGTATATGAGATATAAAGTCAACTTCGAAMATCTTTATATTAGGAATTTTTGTCAAAAAAGTATRTTWTTATAAAAAAAAAMMWTTTTCMAATAATATATCTCACAGATTGGCCGATATTTTCGGCAAAAAAAATCAATCATACGCACTAGGGTCCGCGTATTTGACGTATGGGTTCTCGAAAAGTTATTTCTACTTAGACTTGCGAAAAAATCATATTTAGTACTTCGCTAAGAACCATTTTTTTTTTTTTTTTTCAACTTTCGAAAGAATCCAAAAATGCAGATATGTAGTCAAAAAAGTTCATTATTAAACTTTAAATTCAAAGTGCTTGTAAGTACAAAGCCGAATTTTAAACGCGTTTTTATCAAAATGTTGTTTTCAAAGTCGGCGGCTAGCACTTCTCGAAAACGGCTAAGCCGACTGGTCTCAAATTTCAGCGTGAGCTTCTTAAATATATTTTTTAGTAATTAAACGAGAATTTTTCTCATCGATTATTAATATGTTTTTTTTTTTTTTTTGTGGTGAGAAACCGCCATTTTGTCAAATAATTTTATTTTTCTTATTTCTTCTATTTGCTTTATCAGATTTAATATTACTTTAACGAAATCTGCTTGGATTTTTGATTTCAGAGGATCTAGTTCAGAGATGTGGTGATCACCACCGATAACTTGTAGTTCCTTTTCAAATTACAATTTCTAYYAATACTAARTCTTAAAATACAATTTACAAAAAGTACTGGAAAATTCGCTTTTTTCGCCCATCTAACTGTATACGAGGTGTGTTCAAAAAGTATCGCGAAAGTTTTGCTGACAGTTTTCTTCGATTGCAGAGGCGTGGTGCATCATGAGTTCTTCCCACAGGGAAGAACGGTCAATAAGGAATATTACCTGCAAGTTATGCGTAATTTGCGCGAAGCAATCCGGCAGAAACGCCCGGATTTATGGAAGAACAAAAATTGGCTTTTGCACCACGATAACGCCCCTGCTCACACATCCTTGCTTGTGCGTGACTTTTTGGCCAAAAACAACACACTAATGATGCCGCAGCCACCGTATTCCCCAGATCTGGCCCCCTGTGACTTTTTCTTGTTCCCTAAACTGAAGAGACCCATGAAAGGACGACGTTACGCTTCTCTTGACGAGATAAAGACGGCATCGAAGGAGGAGCTGAAGAAGATAAAAAAAATGATTTTTTGAAGTGCTTCGAAGATTGGAAAAACCGTTGGCACAAGTGCATAATATCTCATAGGGATTACTTTGAAGGGAACAAAATAGATATTCATGAATAAATAAATCATTTTTGAAAAAACAAAAAATTTGCGATWCTTTTTGAATACACCTCGTACAACCCCTTAAGAAACTGCATATGTAATTCAACAAACCYTCATAAGATGAAGAGGTTATATACTTGTAATGTAATAGTTTTCTAGGGCACTGACWGACTACTAAGGCTTGGTTTTCCGTTAATTGCCTGTAAAACATTTTGATTTAGTTCAAATTTTAGTTGACCAAAGAACTCTTTAGTAGGSTGATAAGCACATAAGCTCAATTTTTTGCTTCAAAAGAATATATTCTGAGTCAACATAGACACTTTTAAATAACTTCAGAGCAAATTTGCTACTAGAGAATCTTACACAGACTCTTATAAAATTATTTAAAAGATATATTAACGTCGAAATGGAAACTCAAACACGAAATTTACAAAATGTTTCAWACAGAAAACATTACATAACAACAACAGCAAACAGTATTTTACATCGCGATTATTTCAGCAACTCAACAACGTACGCTTTTTTGAATTTTTTTTTTGAAAACCATGTGCTGCCACACCTACAAATTGCAGATCACAAGGCCAGCTAAGAGCATGCAACAGACGCTCAGACACATTAGCGGTTTATTTTCACGCGATTTWCCACACAGCACTTGTGCAGATAAAGCTGAGAAGATGTTTGCTTATATACAAACGTATATATGTATATATGTATTCATATGTTTGAATGCGGTTAACACCAGAAGGTGCTTCGTRTGGCAAGCAGCAGACTTGTGATGCGCAGACTAAAGCGCTTGAGACCAGCAGGCAAATGTTTGTGTATAAGTATAAGTAAATAAATATGTATATATATGTGTGTGTATGTGTGCATATGTATAAATTTATTCATGCTCCCACTATAACCACATATATGTAAATCTTCCCACACACTCTCACGGCAATCACRCAAATTCAAATCGCATGTGTTGATGTCATGAATTTAGAGTACTTGCGGCTTCCTCATATCGCAGCGCGAATCGGAAGGATATGCAAATTGCTTTGTTATGTGATTTATTGCTCATCCGTGTGGATTCCAGATTTGCGACGCCACACTTTAAGCATATTTTACACTGCTCGCCATGCGTGTGTAAACATAACTGAAACCTATATGTGCATGTATGTGTGCATATGTCTGTATGTGCTTGTGCGTTGTCACGCTCTAGTACTTAAACTATTCAAACAAATATTATAGCAGCGTTTAAAATGCTCACACTGAAACGTGGAAAATCGTGCACACATATTGTGTGTTTGTGTATTATGCTATAACGCATACAAGCGCACTCACACATACACACACACGGCATGTAATACTTATGCTTTTAAGCGCATATTTCCGCTATGCTGCGCACTACTCTGCAACTGCACCCGCTCCTAACCACAAGTTATGGCGAAAACCTAAACAGCAGCTTGGCAATACTACACACACATTTATATAAATTTTTATACATGAGACTAAACATATATGTGTGTAATCGTAAATGCATACATATGTGTGTTGAATATTCACATTCTTCACTGCAAGTACTCCCACGCGTCTCCGCAACACCGTGATTCATTTCGACCAAGTTCTCAGCTGTTCGCAACCGTTATTTCTTCAATTGTGGTTTCCTTCATGTGTGACCGGCTTCTTTAATAGTTTTGTGATTGTTGTTATTGTTGTTAGCTTACTTAAATATAAATAAATTTGCACGCTGCTGTGTACAAGGTGTAAATATAGCGATTTTTGAGAGGAAATTTTTCATTTTTACATACATACAAACAGTCATAATTACATATATACGCATACATATGTATGTGGCTTTTAAATTTCATAATTTGTTGGAAAATGTATTCCTTAGTTGAGAGTGGACATTACGATAACAAGAGACAAGATGAAATGAAATTTCGTAAGACAAAGTTAGATCAGATGAGATAAGATTGATGAAAGAGAAGATCAGATCAGAACATATTATAATAGATAAGAGCACTTGCGATAAGACAAGGTGAGGTGAGATACCTCAAAAGTAAAGTAAAAAAAAAAGTTAAGTAAAAAAACCTCCTTACATGAACTTGATCTTGATCGGTCAGTTTGTAAGGCTGCTATATGCTGACACCTGATCTGAACAATTCCTTCGGCGATTGTGTCATTATTTGAGACAATTACCTCCATCAAATTTCGTATAGATATCTCTTGATATGAAAAAATTTTCCATACAAGTATTTGATTCCGATCAGTCAGTTTGTGTGGTAGCTATATGCTATAGTGATCCCATCTGAATAATTTCTTTGGAGATTGAACTGGAATCTTGACAAATTTCCAGTTCCATATGAACTACTAAAATTGCGGCGAGATGAACTCTGCTCAAAGCAAATAGCTCAGTAGATTTTCTGCTCTATGTCAAAATGATCTCACAGGCGCACAGGAGCTTGTGTTTCACCAATGTATTCTAAGCGCATGCGAGATCTTGAACCAATAGAATGTGCTAGAATGCAAGAAGGCAGTGGAGATCCAACTCTGTCCCATTCCGATGTGAGTGGAGCAAGGGTGTGGCACCTGTGGGTAGCTCATCGGTTTTGCAGTAGTCAGCCATTTCGCGATAAATAAAGGCTACACGATAGTATTTCAGGTGAAATAAGATAAAACTAGATGGAAAATATATATATGAGTGAATTTAAAGTTTCTCTACTTCAAAATTGTCTTCAAAAGTGAGTATAGCTAAGAGTTCCCAGATTACCATAATCTCTGTGACTGAATTTCGTTGATATCTCTGCTATTACAAAAAGAAAAATACTGTTTTCGTTGAATTTTAGCATTACTAGAGTGAGAGAATATTCAGAAAATAGAAAGCCCTGAATTTTCAAAATTATTTTATGAGTTGCTCTTCACTAAGCTAAGTGAGTCAACTTTTCAACATCATAACAAATTTGTACACACATAAAATATTAGAATAAGAAGATATAAAATTTTGAGGCTAGGTAGGGTGATATGAGTTAGATATACAGTAAAAGTTAGCTCCAAAAATCTCGCCAAAACAAAATTTTAAAAATTAGTAAGGTTGATAAATTGTTGTATCAACACAAGTGTTTAAGTGTAAACTTTGCTCTACAAGACTGTGAAATTGCTGAAGCAATCGTTAAGTCTACATACAAGATAACCTCAAAATCAACGCTATGAATCTAAAGCACTTCAAATTTAAATAGTATCCGAGCGCTTGTGTCTGCAATGAATTTACTAATCTTCCTGGCGTCACTGCCTTGAAGCGCACTTAGACATCTAACGACGGGTATTAAAAATCCATTAAATGCATTTTCATCTTAAAATTTACCCAAACTCAACGACAAACGCTGCAATAATGGCAAATGCTGCTGTGAAAAGCTGCCTTCACTTGGAAGTAATTGTGAAAGCGCTAAATGAAGAATAATTAAATCAGAAATCATTGCATATCCGCAGGCGCCACCAAGAACTGTGCGAAGTGATGATTATAAAAAATTAACGCTGCAAATTTTACAAAGTTTCAGTAGATAAAAGAAGAATCTAGAGACGTACAGCGAGAAAGCTATGTATAGAAGGAATATACTATATTTGTATTTGTACGCGTATTAAGCTGCCAAGCAGCTTATCGAAACAAAGCTGGCTTAAGTGATCATTTTAATTGCACCAAAAACATAAATCACTGGCTTTCAGTGCCATAATTTGCACAATTTGGTGATTGGATGTGTAAGCAGAAATTTCTAAATTTATTTTTGCTTTACATTTAAAATAAATTTCCAATATGCTAAGCTTCGAAAAGCTCTCAAAAGCGCTTGAAGCTTAGCTGATGGCGCTCTAATGCGTGCAGGGAATGCAATTTATGTGCAGCTTGGCATGAAATAAGAAATTGAATTAACTCTGATTGCAAATATAGACGAATAGTTTGAAATTATATACATAAATATGTATGTATGTGTTTATGCATATAGACTTAAGTATTTAATAATATGAAAGCATGCTAGTTTGACTAGTTGACTGCATTTAGTTTCACTTTTAGCATATTGGTTTTAATTTAGGCACACACATACATAATTATGTCAGCGAATAATGTTGCCGTATTTTTTTGTGTTCATTATGCTAACAACAACTTCAATAATATTGTATATAATAACTTATATGCCTCTATTTTTAATTGTAAATAATAGTAAGGAGAAAATTTTTTGTACCTATAGCCTTTGCATTTTTGTTTTTTAAATCTGAAACTTTCGAAAACAGGGTTGCCATCTATAAAAAAATAGAAATCTTGAAAATTCCCAAAATATTGAAATTCTAATAACCAAAGCAAGTAATTTAAGCAAGCATATGACAAAAAACAAATAACAGAGTTGCCATCCATACATAAATATAAAAAATTATAAATCTTTAAAAATCACAAACATTGAAATTCTAATAACCAAAGCAAGTATTTGAGCAAATTTTTGACGAAAAAAATAACAGAGTTGCCATCCATATATAAATATAAAAAATTATAAATCTTTAAAAATCACAAACATTGAAATTCTAATAACCAAAGCAAGTATTTGAGCAAATTTTTGACGAAAAAAAATAACAGAGTTGGCACCCATCTTTGCAACAAAAAGATATATACATATATACATGAATTACTTGGCATTGGTTACATGTATGTGAAATACTACGCCTTAAATGTTTCAATCATAAGTACCAAAAATTCAAAGACGTTGCCACACTGTTTGAATTTTTAATAAGAACATTATATACATAACATTAAAGGGATGAATGTAAATGAATACGACAAATAAAAACGTAATTAAAGATATGTAAAGTATTTAGAAGAAATCTTCATAAGGGCTTTCTTCGTGATACCAATTGTGGTGATGTTGCAAATATTTCAAGTGCTTAGAGCAACTTTAAACAGAAAAAAAAAATAAATTATCCAAACCTTAAACAACAATAAGCAATATGTGCACACTTGGTAAGCTGGCAATAATTATTGATAAAACATATTATTGGACATTGTTGCCACCTGGCTTAAAAAAATTGCAACAAAGTTAAACTCTTTAGGGTAAGTGGGCCCCAAAATTTTTTTCAAAGAATTGAAACAATAAAGAGTGGCCTAAAATAAAGGCAAAATTTACATTTAATATAGGGTGTCGCAAAATGAACGCAAGAGTTTAATTTGACGCCATTTATGTTACACAGTCTTGACAACTTTAAAGAAAAAACCAAATCGACAACTGACAGGCTTTGTAAAAATGAAGCATTACACGATAGAACAACGTGAGTTCATTTGTTTACCTATTTCGCAAAGTTTTTTTTTATAAAATGAATGCTTTTCAGCCTATGTTTATTATGAAAATCATTTATGGTGTTGCCACGTATTTCGCAATTTTTTTATGTAAAATAAATGTTTTTCAGCCTATGCTGACTATGAAAATAATGTATGGTGTTGCCACTTATTTCTCAAAACTTTTTTTTTTTTTGTAATAAAAAAATAGCTAAAAAAATTATAATTAATAATAATTAAAAAAAAAAATTTAAGAAAAAATTCAACTTCAAAAAAGATGTACGAAAATTATTTTCGAAATTAAATATTTGATTTCAAATTAAACTTTATAAAATAAGGTAACATGGTTTAAATAGAAACAATGACAAAAAATTAAGTTATTTACTATATACACATATGTACATATGTACATATGTGTATTAATATAAAAGATTTTTATTAAACGAATATGAGTGCTCATTAGCCTTCCTCTGCCATATTTAGCTTTATAACGGCAAATAGTCTCTCAGAAGAGCAACACTCTCCTTTAAAATGAAAGAGCAATAATATTCGTAAATTTTCTTCACCATAAAAAAATTAAAAAAAAACACCCGCAATCATTTTTATTCCCTTTACAACTACAACAACAAACAATTTTGCGACAATTGAGTTAAACACCCACTTAAAAGCGCATAAAAGCGACTGCCCTTCAAGCACTTTATGTCCTTACAATACCAAAGGGGATAATCAAAAGTGAATATCTCCCAAATGAAAACAAAAAAAAAAACACTTCATTGTCAACAGTCAAAAAATGTATGGTGTGTGTTTAATCCAAATGCACACCCTTTAAAATATGAAGTTCGCTCAGTATTCGGAGAGTTTATGATGTAAAATTTCCGTTTAGAGTTAACTCTTAACGGAAGTCGGAACAAAATATATATGTACATAGTGTCATATACAATAACATACACATATATGTACATACATATGCAAATTGAGGGCTGAGTGAGGCAATCAAGTTGGTAGCCACACAGTACACTTGTATAACACCAAATACAACAAAAATAAATGCAATAACAACAACTACAGCAAGTAACGGATATCCGTCATTGTGCGGACAGATACAGATGATGAATTATCTTAGCGCTTGCAAAAGTGAGTTTGTGACAAGAGGCGACACGACACACTTCAAATTGTGGCTGCACACTAACGCACTGACATACTGACTGACATTATTTATGGCACTCGCCTGTCAAGTGTTGAAGAGGTTAAGGAACATTTGTGAACCTTTCTCTGTTTTTGTTGTTTTTAACCGTTTGCCTTAGATGTGATTGTGTTTGTGTGAAAGTCGAAAAAGTTTTGTGGTTAGTAGCAGCTGGAAATAACGGTGTAGGGATTGAGAAAGATAATATAATGGAAGGAGAACAAAATTTACGTGTTTTTGCGTATGTGTAAGAGTGTGCGCGGTTTATTGACTTGCAGGTTAATCACGAATCATATTTGTGTCGCTATGCGTCTGTGTACTCGTTTACATACATATGTCCATGTCTGCGGTAATGTGACTGTGATTAATTAAACCGTACTCCGATATCAGTGGAGCAGATATGGAGTTTATTTTTATAAGCGAAAAAGTATATTTAGACATTTTTTTAGCTCAAATTAATTGGAATATTTTGATAATTGAAATAAAGAGGGAAAAAAATTAAATCCTTTTTTCTTTGAAAAATATTCTCAAGAAAATGTTTTGTGGAGTTGCATCTGGCAAATTTTGGGTATAGAAAAAAAAATTATATTTAATGCGTTATTTAAATGAATATTTGAATATTTATTTAAAAGAACTCACTTCCAAAAAACACTCAATGGGCCAAAATTAAAAACACTTAAATCTATAAAAAAAAACTTATTTCAATGAGCCAGAAATTACAAAAAACTCAAATCCAAAAAATCACTCAATTCCACGAGTCAAAAATTACAAAATACTCTCAAATACAAAAAAATTACTCAATTCAACGAGAAAAAAAATTTAATTTAATTTAAAAAAACACTCAATTCAATGAGTCAAAAATAGAAAAAACTCAAATCCAAAAAATCACTCAATTCCACGAGTCAAAAATTACAAAATACTCTCAAATACAAAAAAATTACTCAATTCAACGAGAAAAAAAATTTAATTTAATTTAAAAAAACACTCAATTCAATGAGTCAAAAATAGAAAAAACTCAAATCCAAAAAATCACTCAATTCCACGAGTCAAAAATTACAAAATACTCTCAAATACAAAAAAATTACTCAATTCAACGAGAAAAAAAATTTAATTTAATTTAAAAAAACACTCAATTCAATGAGTCAAAAATAGAAAAAACTCAAATCCAAAAACACGAATTTTAATAACACGAAAAAAAAATAAAACAAAAATTACTAATATTAAAGGGTAGAAAACGCTCCCTTAACTTAAACACTCAAAAACTCAAATGAATTTGCTCAGTTTGCACTTTCGCGCTCTTTCTTGAACATTCTTTGCTGGTGGTAAAAACTTTCAGGTTATCTAAGCACATATATGTATAAGTACGAATAAATAATAAATTAAGTACATGTATGTATATATGTATATATATCGCAACATATGTACATATGTTATGATAGTACTAAAAGTGACAATGAAATTTTAATATAGTATTAGTTAATATTTTATATATTTGCGCTATTTTAATTCCAAAAAAAATATTAAAAACAAGTATTACCAATAGATTTAGATATAATTTTAAGGTATTTCATTTTTTTATTTATAGAAATTTATTCAATTTAGCACAAATGTATGTTTCTCACGGCACATATGTATTTAAAATCTTAAAATATTCTGTCATTCATACTAATAGTCATTCTTACATCAATTAACTGTAGAAAAATTTATCTTAAATTACTAGAACTCACTTCTATGGCTATTCCAGTTTTTATTTTTTATATATGTATGTATATGTACTCAAATGTAACTGACTCAAATTATTTTTGCTTATTACTTTTATTTTTATACAAAATTGTACAGATAAACACAAATATTATTTTTGAGTAGAAAAAAATCTCAGTCATTTTATTTTCATTTTTACTAAAGTTTTTCTCAGTGTATATACAAGCATATACAAATAGAACTCACTCGAATCCACTTCTTTTGTAGAAAAAAATCTCACTCAGTTTATTTTCACTTTTACTATATTTTTTCCTCATACACTTTAAAGAACTCACTCAAATTTGCACAGTTCGCTTTTTTTGCTGCTTCAGTTTTTTAACGTTTATACAAATAAACTTAATTATAACTCACTCAACTTCCTTTTGTTTATTTTTTATTTTCTTCTCACTCAGTCCTGAGCAAACAGCAACAAATATAATTCACTGAAATCCAAATTTGAGTAAATAAAAATCTCACTCAATTTATTTTTACTGTTACTACAGCTATTCACTTTAAACAACTCACTCAATATTCTCATATTCTCATTTATGATACTACTATGGTTTTTAGTGTTAATACAAATATACTAAATTTTCACTCACTGAGCTCCTTTCTGTTTTTTTTTATTTTAATCCTTAACCTTTGGCACATTTTTTTAAATCAATATTTTTTATTTCATTCATAACAAAAAAAAAATTAATTAAAATTTCACTCAAACTCCTCTTAATTTTTTTTATTTTTATAAATTTTTAAAAATTGTTGCTCCCACCAATTGGCACCTTTTTTTAAATCAATATATCTTTTGTTTTTCCTGCAAAAGTTATAATTAAAATTTCACTCAAACTCCTCTTAATTTTTTTTATTTTTATAAATTTTTAAAAATTGTTGCTCCCACCAATTGGCACCTTTTTTTAAATCAATATATCTTTTGTTTTTCCTGCAAAAGTTATAATTAAAATTTCACTCAAAATCCACTCAAATTATTCATTTTTATAAATTTTCACAAATTTTTGTGTTTGGCAGTTTTTTCCTTGAAAATAAACATATATTTTATTTTCTTTGTATAAATTTTAATGAAAACTTCACTCAAATTTTTTTATTTTTACAAATTTTCAGAAGTATTTAAATCAGCAATCTTTTATTTTCTCTGTATCTTTAAAATAGATGTCGCATTACACTTTTTGTTGAATGTCGCAAATATTTTAATTTTTTGTAACAACTTTAAATTCACTATTTAGTATTAATTTCATTTTAAATTTGTATTTTTTTTATATAATGAATGAGTGAGTTTTCTGATTTTTTTAACTCAATTGTAATTAATTTCACTTTAAATTTGTATTTTTTTTTATACAATGAATGAGTGAGTTTTCTGATTTTTTAACTCAATTGTAATTTACAGTAATTCATAATTATTGACAAACAAAATTAAAAATTGTGCAAAAAACTAGTTACTCGTTTTTTAAAATCACTCAAATCGTTACATAATTTTTACTAAAATTTTTGCAATATTTTCACTCAAGTACTAAATATTTTATTTTTTAACTTACTATGGCATATTTTTTTTAATTGCTTGCAGTACCCAATCGCATGCTATTTTCACTCATTTAATATGTCACTCACACTCACATTCACTGACTCACTCAACCCAACTCCAATAAGCACTAATTTCTATTCAAATTCGCTAAAAATTATTCTACAAATATATATGTATTTTTGTCTATTTTTTCTTCTCGTCTAATTCTAGTTGTGATTACTGTTTTTATTTAAAAGCGAAATGGTTATGTTGATGCAACAAATACAACACAACTTGCACCAAGTGATAAATGCAAAATCTAATAAAAAGAGATAGCACTAATTTTACTCATAAATTTACATACAAAACGATGCTTTAAGAAGTGTATGACACGAATGTGAGAAAGCGTAAACTAACACCAAATAAACAGAGAAAAAAAAGCAAAAAAAAAGAACAAGAAACACATTAATCAAAATAAATTTAAATAATAAGAAATGTAACTATGACAAAGAGCTAAATGAGTACGAACTTGTAAATGCACGAAATTAAACAAAAAATACTAAAAAAAATGCACTCAAACAAATGACCTTTCAAAAGCAACTCAACACCAAGTAGGAAACACAGCAACAAGGTGCTTGAAAAAGTGATCATTACAAAAAGCAAACGAAGAGGAAGCGGGAACTAATAAGCAATTGTGAAGCAAAAGCAACTCAACTCAACTCAACTCAACTGAACTCAACTGAGCTCAACTCATTACAAATAAAACACTCAGGCGTTCGTGAGCAACAATTATTTACACGCTGGCAACATAACTCACACGCTCACAAATGTACTGCGCGCACAATCGGTAACAACAACAACAAACAAGCATAAGAAGAAAAACAAAAACAACTCCAATGTAGTGTTTAGCCGCTCTCAAACACTCAAGCCAGCCAGCACGCACGCTCACATCGTATTTTACTTATAGATAGAGACTCACGCATAAGCGCTTCCAATAGAAAAGTAAAACAAAAAAGTAAAAAAAAGACAGTAGTAATAAAAACAAAACTAGAAAGACTTGAGTACTTATTTTGAGTAGAAATATATTTTGCAAAATTTTGTTGTCACTCGTTCGCTCGCTCACACGCTCACACGCTTGCTTGCTCATACACTTCAATACAGTTAGATGTGCGCTATAAACGCTTGAACGCTTCAAAACCGAAACCGAAACCAAAACCAAAATCAAAACCAGAAACAAATCAAAACATAAATTGTAAAGTGTGTCTGAGAATTGCGTAGGCCTTTTTTTTTACTTTTACCGCTCATAACGTAATGTAATTGTATGCAAGTTGCTCGTAACGTAAACGCACCCAAGCAATAAACACCCAGCTAGCTAGCAAAGACACCTACCACCAATAACACCATCATAATTATCACTATAAATAGAGCACCTAAACGTTTGATAAATATATATATTTTACCACCAACAACACCAATTTTGCTTATAAAGACCAGTCCTTCACCAAATCAGCACCACAACCACCAAAACCACCACCACCACCAAAACCACAACCTCCAGCCAATCACCAGCCTTTTGTAAATCACCAGTAAAGCAAGTGTACGCAAAATTACCGTCACACCAACGCACTTTAAGTGTCACCGTAAACGTAAGCGTAAACGTATACGTAGTTATCAACGTTATCATAAACGTAAGCGTAAAAGTAAAAGTAAGAGTAAGAGTAATAAGCATAACAGCTAACGCCTTGTACATCAACGTCATCGTAGACGTAAACGTAAACGTAAACGTAACATTTTTTGTATTTGTACACCGTAATTGTAATTGTAACCCTTCCCGCCCGCCAAATCCTACACCAGCACCACAATTGCACATTACTATAATAATAGGCACCCCTACTACCACTATTACTACCGTATGGAGCGCGGCGCCAGCGGTAGTAGTCACCATCATCAACATGCTGCCGCCGCCTCCACCGCTGCTGCTGGCCACAGTTACATGACCCACCACGGCGCCGCCATCCCTGCTGACCTTGATTACGAGTACAATACGCCGGGCAAGTCGTCCTTTGACAATCCCGCCACCAAGAAAAAGCCACCCAAACTGAAAGCCATCAGTCGTTCGCTATCGATGGCCATCGACAATTATGCGCCACCTATGGGTGGTGGTGGTGGTGGTGGTGGTGGCACTGGCTCACCACCCACAATGATGCTGGATGACACGATGATTGTCGAACAACCGCTTATACATCGTTCCGCCTCACCGCTGCCGTTACGGTCGGCGCCGCCACAAACGTTAGCGATACCGACGCATCAAATGCATGGCGATGGTAGTCGCGTCGTCTCGCCCGCGCTTTCGGCGCGTCAACAACATCACCAGCAACAGCAACAACACAGCCTACATACGTTTCAAAATATGGTGGCGCATGCGCGACATCAACAACAACAACAGCAGCAGCAACACCAACATCATTCGAGTTCGACTAGCTCGCCTACGTCGCATGCGGTTAGTCCGTTGCCGGTGCGCGTACCGTTGGCACATCAGCCGGACATCTACTTGGTCAGCAGCAGTAGTCTGGGCGAAGATGTGGGCGCGCTCGGTGGTGGTATACGTGGCGGCAGCAGTTCGCCAATACAATTCATCGATGACTATATGCTGCCGCCGTCGTCGTCGTCTCATCGACATACGGTCAGCGCTACGCACCCGCTTAAAAAGAATATGTTTCGACGCTCTGACACAATTGACGTACATCCGGCTTCCACTTTTCAGATGAAGAAAACCCATTCGTTTCACGCACAGCAAGATTCCGCCGCCACAATGGATCAGATGCTGTTATCCGCAGCAGCGGCAGCGTCGCAAGGCTCATCGGCGTCCTCGAGTAGACGTACAAGTTCGGTGCGTGGCAATTTTCTTATGCCCGGACATCCCAGCGGTGCAAGTGCCGGCAAAGAGTTAAGTCGTTCACCATCGCCTAGTCGTCGCGGTTGTCGTTCACATCGTTCGTTCAACGATCCCGGACGACGACCCAGCATCAAACCGGAGTCAGTTGTCGAATCGCAAATACGACATCCATCGCTCAATGACGAACTTATGGAATCGCTGGAGGGTCGTGCAGCCGCATCGCTATTTCCACAACAGAATCTATCACTAGAAAACGAGCTCTTTGTCGAATCACGTTCGCGCAGCAATAGCAGTACTAAAATGGAAGATATCGGCATGGAAGTGGCTGCAGCACAACGCGCCGCAGCTGTTTTGCTGGCACGCAAGAGCTCGGGCTCTTTCGAAGATGGCAGCGGCGCAGCAGTCATGACACATGGCGGCACGCATCCACCCTCAGCGTCGGCGAGCAGCCTCAAGAAGCGCGGCGAACATCCACACACACGTCAGCATAGCTCACAAAGCCTAGAATTGGATGCACGCCCATCAACTTCCGCGGCAGCAGCAGCCGCTGCTGCAGTACATGGTCACTCACCGCATGCACTGCAACTGCATAGCGCCGCTGCTGCAGCCACGGCCGCCTATCACTTTAAACGCGGCGCACAACACGGACGCTCACTCTACCTGTCGCCAAACAACCTCGAAGAGCTGCAAGTACATCAACGGCCCAGCGTACTTGCCGCAGCCGCCGCCTTTCAGGGCACCAACGCCAGCGCCAGCGTCAAACAGGCGAAAGCATTGCACAGCGCCAGCATGCGTTTACGCACCTACCGTGAAACACTGAGCGCGACCAAGAAATCGAAGAGTTTCATTGGCGATAGCGCCTATCCACCCACCGCTGTGACAGGTAACGAGTTTGAGCTCACCTCACCCCACCGACGCAACAGTCGTCCATTGTCCAGTGCGGTTGGCGGCACGGTAGAGGACATCAAGCGTAGTCCACGTCCGTTGGCGTTGACGCCAACCTCCGCTACGGCAGCCACCGCTTTCATGGAGGAGAAACGTCCCTCATTCGAACGTAAACCGTCGCTGACGTACGAACTCAGCGATGCCGCCTTCGAACAAGTGCTACGTCCATTCCATCACAAAGTAGCCGGACGCAAGGCGTCGATGAGTGGCGCTCAAGCGCACAAGGCGCTCAAAAAGAAGTCGCTCAGCGACGAAACGGACGAAGATGAGGAGGCGCATCGCAAGCGTAAACGTATCGTTTGCATTGTGATGACAGTGTTTTTCTGCTTGGCATGCGCCAGCGTACTCGTCGTGGTGTTGACGCTAACACATTCCTCCAGCCATACGACACACCATCCGGGACCGACCAAGAAGATACACTCAATGTCACGCGAGACACCAGTACATTATAACGGTACGCTTTGGGGGCTCAAATGTGCCATGTTTGATAGGGGTGTGGGCCGGAAGCGTGGCCGTGAGGAGGACAGTCGCGATGGCAAAGAAGTGGGGAGGTGTCGCATGTAATGAATGTATGTGTGGCATTAAATATGCGACGCGCTACGCGCACGGAATTGTGAAAAAGCACTGACCCGCACGGAATACGCAGTTGGGCCTTCAACCACACACCCATACACACATACACACAAATATACATATATACATATATATATGCATAACTTTGAACCCCAGCGCATAGTTGCCATTGTCTTCACAAGTTTTATGCAAATGACGTTAGCGTTGTTGCAACCTTGTGACTTGGCGTGTGGCACACTAGTTACACATACACACACGCACATATATACAAAACTAACGGGTTTTGTGAACAATAGGCAGCCACGCTCCACAGCTGCGCTCATTTGCAACACATTTCCGGTGGCGGCGCGCTGCTCATCCATCCTTCAGCCCAGCCAAGAATCAACAGCCTCAGCTCCTCACTTCCGCCACCGTCCAGCTGTCCACCGTGTTTATGGAATATTATATTTATTTATATACCGTTACACATGTGTATGTATGTATTTGTGTGCTCTTATTTTCGAAACGCCAAAGTAGGTTATACAGTGTTGCCACTAATACAATGCCCGCCTTTGTCAGACTTCTGCTCTTTGCAGGCAGTGTTGTTGCCACTTCTGGTGACATTGGTTGCACGCTGCTAGCTGCTGACTGCGTGGTTGGCTAACACCGCCTGGTGTGACGTGCAAATATTAAAAAGCGCACAGCTGTAAACAAGGCACAGAAACAAAAACAAAAAAGAAGAAAAAAACAAGCAAAAAAATACAAAAAACCAAATATAAAAATTCAAAAAATATAAAAATAAAAAAATTAAAAATAAACGGAAAAAAATCAAAAAAGTACGCAAACTAGCTGTTGTTGCCACAATGTTGCACGTTGTAGTCACTTTGCAGCTCGGCAGTTGCCACATGGCAATCAACATTGGCTGCATTTAGGGCATGTCAGGCACAACAACACAAACAAACAGTGTGTGACAACAAAAATATGAAAATGCCAAAAAAAAAATCGAAAATAAAACCGCAGTGCGTGTGCCAGTGTTAGTTGGATATATATGAAAATTGTTGCAACAATACAAACAAGTGCGCGTCATGCAACAACATACATATGTGCTCGGAGCGGCGTGGTAGCCGAGACATGGTGTTTAACTCGCCGTGCTGCAAGCCATGTCATGTGTGCAGTCAATGCACTCTTTTTGCACAGGCAAATACATAATTACATATATAGAAGTATGTACAAACTCTTGCTCGCTATAAAAATATAATATAAAATTTATAAATTTTCATGATGTTTGTTGTTTATACTTTCGATTATAAAATTTTTTCATCGAACATAAGCTTAAAAACCTCAAAAATTAGCTTCGGTATTGGTTATTTGCAAATTCAACACTGTTTTCGTTCGTGCGCTGTTTTGGCCAGCAATTCTACACGAGTTAATGTTATTATAATTATATAACTTATGTCAAAAGTAATAGCTGAAATATTTGAACTTGAGTAAATAATTGCTAAATCAGACATCTTAGAAGACTAACTCATTAAGACAAATTATACTGACCCACCCACTCATCCAATATCTATAAATTGATAAAACTTCGATGGATCGATTATTTTATGTTAAGATATTCTTCATTCGAATTTAAAAAAAAATTAGTACAATAATTTTTGTCCATATTGTATATTGTAAGACCATTTTTTATTAAACATTGCTACGATTGAGGTTAATAATATGGTCTGCAGAGATATCGTGAACAAACTATATTTATCTTTTTTTTTTCTCTCTCTGTCGTTATGTATTATTTTCTCTTTGTGCTTCTGAACGTTCTGAACTAATTTCATGAAGGAATCAAGTTGACTCTCTCTCTCTAGACATAGAACTTGTACAAAATCGTAATCCATTTCGAAGCTCCCTTCTTTTTTAATGAAAAATCATAGAAACTTCAATTTTAATGAGCAATGTTTATTATTATTCGAAAGAACATTATCCGGCCTTTATTTTTTGAAGGTTATCTCTTTCGAATGTTGGCCGCAGCTACGTCACAGATGGTTCATCCGTTGAGTTCAATTTTCCATGACTCGTTCGAGCATTTCGACTGGTGAATGACACGCATGATGTTTTGCTCCAAGGCCTGATTCGAAGCGGGATTATCGGCACAGACTTTAGACTTTGCATATTCCCAAAGGAAGCAGTCTAACGGTAGTATATCACGCAATTTTGATGGTCAATCGACCAGCACAGATCGTGAAATTATCTGTTCACCGAAGTTTTCTCTCAATAAATGCACTGAATGATGCGATTTGCGCGAATTGGTGCCGTCTTGTTAAAACTAAATGTCGCCGAGATTACCAGCTTCAATTTCAAGCATCAAATAGTCGGTTTCCTTGGCGCGCTCATCGCTGAAAAAAAATTGGCTCGAAAACGTCGGATCTTCTGTGAACGTTTCAAGACCCCATAGAGCGAAGCGATGTCGCTTGAGGAGGTCGGGCATCTTCAGTTCTTCCATAAACTCTAATTTGTACGCTTTTAATACCAGATCTCCTCGAAAAATGCGCCAAGTCGTTCCATACGTCAGTCCGAGTTGTCGCGAACGGCGCCGAATCGACTCTCCACGGTCTTCGTGTACACCCTTAGCTTCGGCTGCTATATTTGCTTTCTGCTAACACCAGGAGAAACCCGTTGAACGCAGACTTTTTCGCCTTGGTTTTCACTGACTTTTGACACTTGATCTTTGTGAAACAGCACTACCCTTTTCTTCAAAAGCAGCTGTTTTTTGGCGATTTTGGGTTCGGGTTCATCGTGTGCTATCCACTCTGATGACTGTCGATTGGAGATGGGAATGAACTGTTTTTATATTTCATCCACTGCCACATATCGTCGCAAAAACTCGGGTTTTTTACGTTTATACATCTTCAAACATCATTCCGAATCATCAACTTGCTGTTTTTAGTCAAAAGTGAGGCTGCTCGGCACCAACTTTGCACAAAGCTTTCTCATACCCAAATATTCGTGAATTATATGACATCATCCGAAATTGTTTGGTGGTATTTTTTGATGTTTTCGTCGGTAACAACCGTTTTTGCGTTTATGTCGAAATTTGAGTCTCTTCGTCCTTTGATCACAACATTTAGATATGGAAACTCAAAGATCCGAGTTACCATAGTCTAGGCGTCGGCAAACCTTTATGCCGCATATTTTTGTAAATATTGTAGTAGAAATATAAACAAAAACGCTCTGAACTCTAGTGTCTCCACTCTAGAAAACATCTTTTACATCTCAAAACAAAACAACATTTTTACATCTCAAAAATTGTTTCGAAAGAAAAAGTCCCCACAAAAATTCTTTCTTTCCAATTCGATCAACTACATACAATACCATGCTAAAATGCTAAAACAAAAGTGCGCCAACTTCACCTAAGCAGCTGTCTAACCACTTTCTAAGAGTGTCTACTTTTACCCAAAGCACTGCAATCTTAAATATTTTGTGAAAATCACCCGACAAAAATTGCATGCTGCAAGTTGCATGAATAGATTTTAATTTTTTATTTAAAAGTTTCTCAGCTCGCTTTTTGTTGTTAACAACAACCTAGTTGACAGTTACACTGTTGGGAATCTGTGCTCCAACTCTCGTTTTCTAGCTGCATACCTTGCTCAACTTTGTCATAGTTTTTAGCAGGACAGCTGGTTTTTGTTGCTACTTATAACGGTTTTCTTTACTTTTTTGTTTTATTTTGTTTCTTTTACTTTCATTAAGTTTTTTTTCCTTTCCTTTTTGTTTTGTTTTCCTTTTGCTAATTTTTGGCATTTACTCCTTTGATGTTTTGTCGTGCTTTTAACTTTTTTGCATCTTAAGTACCTTTTAAGTCAAATGTTCTACACGCGAGTGCACAAAACGGTGAAGATACACCGGACAGTAATGTCGTCGTCCCGTGATGTCCCTCGTTGTGTATCTTCGCCTGCTTGCTTTTGTCCGTCCACTTTTGAGTGGCAGTGTTTAATGGTGCGGTAAAAGTTTTTCCCTAAAAAGTGTTGCGGTGTCGACTCGGTTCGATGCATGTAAGAACACCGCCGGTGCCCAGCGGGGCAGGTGCAAAGCATCAGCTTGCATGTCACCGGCACTCGAAATATTATACTTGTAGTTTGTTGTATGCCTTAGATTGGATTTTTTTTTTTTTTTTTTTTTTTTTTTTTTTTTTTTTTTTTTTTTTTTTTTTTTTTTTTTTTTTTTTTGCTTTTTCATTTATTTTATGACGATTTTGTGCAGGTGAAAATATGTTGAATGAAGTGAGAATGCCGAGAAGATTTTCCTTTGCTTCGGTTATTGTGGTGTGAAACTTTACTGAAAGGGTGTTATTACCCAATTTTACTCAACACAATTTTTCTATTATTAGCTCTCTTTTAGTCTTCTTGTTTTTATGTTTTACGATTTTCAATAGAAAACTTTCCGCCATGATTTTGCAATCAATAAAGAATTCAAAAAAGAAAAAATCGAAGGAATTTGGAGAGGACATTAAAAAGACTTTTTTTAGTTTATGAAATAAGTTATATGGTGAATACAGTGCGTGATCGTTGGTATTAATTTTGTTTTTGGCTTTAAATTCGGTCACAATCGTAGCTCGATGAGAAGGTGTATTATCATCGTGAAAAATGTATGTATGAATTGTTCTTAACAATTCCGACCGTTTTCGACGGATGTTCTCACGCAAACGCCTCAATATGGACAAATAGAACTCCTAACTCCCTAAACAAACAATGATAACCTCGATTTTGACTCTGGCGTGGTTTTGTGGTTTCGGCTCGTTTTTCGAATCCATTTCGATAATTGTTGACTTGTTTGCATGCCAAACTCATAAACCCGTGTTCCAATCGGCAGTTATATGCTCTCCATGATGAAGCATGTCCAAGGAGACCTGTTTCCGGTACTCTTTTTGAAAAGCATTCAGCTTTATCGGGACGAGTCAAGAAAGTACGCGTTTAATACCCAAAATATCCTCCAAAATCATTCGAACGGACTCGCGAGAGATTTCGAGCTCTTTTGCCATCTTGCTACGGTTTGCCTGACGATTTTCAAGCAAAACAAATACTAATTTAGCTAAAGAAAATAAAAAAAAGAGAGATTTCTTGAGGTATCTCTCAGCTGCCAAAATGTATGGCTAAATTACCTTCGATTCTGAACTCGGTAAGAGCTTTATCTATATTACATACCAAATATGCCAAAAACCTTCCGCATAAAATCGTTTCGCCTCTAAAAAACCCTTCTTCACAATTAAGAAAATGTTTATACAAATATTAAGCATGTGGGCTAAGTGAAGAGTTGACCCGAAGAAAACATCCAAATTTCATGAACAAATTGCACAGATTAACCGATATGTTCAACAAAAAGTCAGCTTCACGCACTGTGGTCCACATATTCGGTATAGTGGGGCTAGAACAGCTATGATCCGATTTTGACAATTTTTCGATCGAGATGGCATACTCGAGTTTTCGCTGGTACGCACGGATGAACACTCAGACGGACAGATGGACGGATAAATGGACAGACAGATGGACGGATGGACCGGTCACTCTTTTCATTCGATGAAATTTTCTTCATAGCAAGCTTTCTTTTGAGATCTAAAAACAGGAAATAGACGCTGGGGGCCAGATCTGAAAACCCGGGGCAATTCGAAGCTCAATTCATGGATTTTCGCCATCGTTGACTGACTTGTGCCACAGTGCATGGTCTTGGAATTTCCTTTTTTCTTCAAAAGGGTAGTTCTTCAACGATTTCGAATTCGGATTAATCGTGAGCAGTCCCCTCGGATGACTGTCGATTGGAGTTCGGAGTGAAATAGTAAATCCATGTTTCATCCATTGCCACATATCAACGCAAACTTGTATGTATTGCGCTTAGATCCGAATCATCAACACGTTGTTGTTTTTAGTCAAAAGTGAGTTTGCGCGGCACCCATTTCGCACAGAGCTTTCTCATACCCAAAAAATATTTCATAAATTATATATTGTACTTGTTAAGTTGATATCTTTAGAGCCTCAGCTATCTCGAACAACTTCAATTTACGGTCATCCTAAATTATTTTGAGGTCTGTTTTGATGTTTTTGTCGATAACGACCTTTTCTGGGTGTCCTCTGCGTTCACTGTCTTTGGTGGTCATTCATTCATTTTTTGCTGGTCACGTCTACGCTTAGTGTACCAATGCTTGTTGGTTGATTCTACTGGCGCAGTGTCTGCAGACTCGTCATCGAGCCAAGTTTTTGCTACAACTATATTTTTCCCCTTTAGAAGACATTATTTTTATCAACACTCGAAATTTCTTTTTATCCATTATTTTCACAATAACACAAGTTACTTCACTCAAAATGATATAATTCATAAGCTAAACCCCCGACGCATGTTAAATATATGCGCCTTTTGAAGGTTCCGACTAACTAAAAATTATATGGATTTAATTTTAGTAGCGCCATCTATGTGTCAGGCCGCGACTTTTCAAATAACCTGTTAGAGTGACCTTTATAGAACTCAATTGTGGAATAATTCTCGACAATTTTGTTCAAAAATTAAATGCCACAAAATTTACGAATTATTAAAGACTAAAAATTTGTCGTTTCAACAATTCGGCTGTGTTTTCTTTGAAGTACTCGTAGCAGTTCCATACCACTTAAAAACCAAAATGATACATATCTACACATAAATTTCTAAAATATTCCAAGCACATTGTTAACATATTTTTGCATGCCGAAACTATGCAAATACGCTTACTTCACCACTACTTTCTTTTTCGGCACTTTCAACATGTTTGCCGCCACAAAACCACCAACCACAAACCGCAATGCAACTACAAATATTCTATAACAAATAAAACAGTGAGAAAAATCATTTAACAATATGAAGTAAAACTTCGACGACCGAGTGAGGCTTAAAGTCTTTAAGAAACAATGGCACTAACACAAACACACACACAAACAGCCACGCAAAGCCACAAAACTGCTGCCGGCGCAAGAACACACACACAAACTTCTCGAGATGTGGTGTATGTATGCATGTTTAAGTATGTGTGTGTGTGTGTGTGTGTGTGTGTGTGTGTGTGTGTGTGTGTGGGAGGCGCAAAACATATAGCATAAAGTTGCCACATTGTGGCACACAAGCGTGCAAGCGCGGCACATTGCACATTGGCTGCTTGCCTGACTTGTCTTCATAATAGCTTAAGCCATTTAAACCAATTTGGCCGCAAGAAAAAGTATAATTGAGTGAAAATTGGCAGCCGACGTCGACCATTGTGGCAAGTTTGCCAGCCAACAAAACTATTACACATGCACGAGAGTGTGTGTGAGTGTGTGTGTGTGTGCGTGTGTATGTACTAATGTGCAGCCATGATAGTGTGGCTATGTGGTGTTGCATGTTTACACGCCACTCAACTTTGAAGTACAACTTGGAGCGGCACAAAACAAACAAATTAACAACACTCTTGGACACAATGGCTGCCAGCGAAACGACGACGACGACGACGAAGCTGCCAAGCTTTAGCAATTCAGGCAACCAGCAGCAAGCCATTCAACCATCCAACCATCCAACCAACCTCAATCCAAGCATCAGCAATCCACCCATTCTCCCGCCGACATGCTTCATGCAACGCTCAGCCTTCAAGCAGCCATCCAACAGCTTGCCACGAGCAAAAGTTTGCTCCTTTGCATTGCTGGCGTGCAAATATGCGACTTCCTGCCACTATTTATCTAATTGAATTAACTGAAATTACAAGCAAAACCCGTGCAGACGAAAGTTACACTGATTACTATGAATATTTAGCCAACTTTTTGCATGGAACTTTTTTGTTTTTGATTTTTGAATTTTTTGTTTCAAGGCTATTGGTTACATAGCCAACCAATATGTGCATGCTGCGCTTCATACTGCCCCTGCTGTGGCATATGAAATTAATAAAGCTAAAAATGATGACTTTTATGCCTCGGCCCCTGTTGCCCGCCACCGTTATGCGAAAAATTCGTCATTGTGGCAACTTTGTCGTGCGCATTTTTCAACTCTTTCACCAGCTAGGTGTGTGCTGGTGTTATGCAACGCGCTGCACTTTTTGCTTGCCGTTATCTGCTGGCGCGTTGTCAACACCGCACCGCGCACACCGCGCCAGCTTAGCGTGATGATTAACTTTGTTAGCTATTTTGGGGTAATTTTTATTCGTTTCTTTGTCGGGCTTGGGCGCTTGGTTGTTGGAAGTTTTCGGTTCGGCTTTTGTGCTTTCCCCGGCTTTCAGCGGCGTTGTCAACAACGTGTGCAAACAAATTTTTAATTAAATTTTCAGTAATTTGTATGCACACACGTTGTATGTGTGTGTGATTTTGCAATGGTTGCCATATGGACAAGCTCGTGGCATGCCACGGTGACGGCAGCAGCAATTGTGACACTTTATAAGGCTGTGCGCTTGAGTGCTGCAACTGTGAAAGTGTTGGTGTTGTTGTTCTTGTTATTGGACATTTTATTACACGTCCCTTTTTTATAGTTGTTGCTATTGTTGTACTTGTATGGGTTATTTGATGTGGCGATACAAAAGCAAACAGCATGCAAAGTGTGCAAATTAATTTTGAGCGCTGCTCCGGAAGCACGGAGGGGGGAAGGGGGGTCGTTGGCGGTTAGATGGCGCAAGAGGGATTTATACATAAGTGAAGTAAAGAAGAGTGATATAACACATTGATTGCGGAATTTGCAATTTCTATGCTAAAAACAAATAAAGCTCGAGGAGCTTTTAAGCGGAGCTTTTTAGCAGTTTTTACATTGTACACATGTATTGGCAGCAATGCCTTTGTAAACTCAATTTTTAGGCCAAACGTTTTAGCTGCGCTCATTTTACGAATATGTGCTTATAAAAAAGCTCCAGGTTACACAAAAGCTCTAGCGCCACAAACATTTATATTGAAGCCTTTTCTCTGGTTGGGGCGTTCTAATAAAATACGGATACGGAAGTTGATGGTAAACAACAATTTAATCAATTTAGACGCTCTAAACTAAGCTTAATGAATAGTCTCTCATCAGAAGAGACCTTTCTGATTATTGTGCTTTGAGATATTTAAATTAAAGCTTCAACAAAGTTGATTTGCTCCACCATACTGGTTTTACTTTAATATAACAAAACTAATATTTCGACTATGGGTGTAATTTATTTTACCTAGTAGAAAGAGAGAGAGTGACAGAGAGAGAGTGAGAGAGAAAAGTCTAAAAATATCATTTACTGCTATGTCGCACGCTCGGTTAGACCCTTCGAAAATTCTAGGCAAACTAGAAGGATCCGAAGTCAAGCTTTCATTCTCAAGACATCATATTTCAATACTTTAGCGTATATAGCACATCTATTTGAATTAAGCTTGACCGGATAGTTGTATACTGACTCAACCAAAGCTATAATACTTGAAGCTAGATACTTCTTTAAATAAGAATTTTTTTGTATAGAGTCTATTTAAATTACGTTTGATCGCAAAATATCACACTTAATTAGATAAGCTTCAAAGAATAGCAATTGGTTACAAAGATAATTAAAAGCTCTCATTTTTGAGTCTTGATATTTACTTCGCAAACTTTTTAGCGAGTCATTTAGAAAAGCTTCAAAGCTCTATAGGACTAGAGATTGCTCAAAGCTTACAAAGCTTATCAAAAGCTCTCACTACTGATGTTAAATACTTTACTATTTCTGGGTTTCTTTATAGACAGGTTTAATTAAGCTTGACCGCTTCAGCGCTTCAAACTGTATTAAAAGAGCTTCAAAGCACTATAGTATTAGAAATCGCTTAGAGCTTGCAAATTTCAAAAATAACTATCATATTAAAAGAAACAAAGGATTTGTGAATACAAAAGTGGGTCGAAAAATTATAAGGTTAAAAGGTTAGAGCTGTATATGCATGTGATCTAAAATTCACTAGATTTAGTTGGAAATCTTTATCAGCTTTTTTTTATAGAATTTTTGAAGAACATACGACAAATAAATAGGAAGGAATAGATTGGAAAGTAGTATGTATACAGATTATTACTGTACTATATTTTCTTATTATGCTCCGAAAAGGGTATATTAAGTTTGACAAAATTTCTTCGACAGAAGTTAGTCTCGAAAATTCTACAAAGGATACATATGTATATAAAAAGGACCGTAGATATAGCACCGTGACGCGGAGATGAGAACTACCCGATCTCCCTCATCTATTCTCAGTGTCCGTCTGTCCCTCACTTTTAGCCTTGTTTTCAACAGCGCGCCAGTCTTTCGCTCCATTCGCTGTTTGGCGACAATTGGAGATTCCAAGTGTAGTCATGTCTTTGTCCACCTGGTCTTTTCAACGGAGCGCTTCCGCCGGCGGGTACTGCATCTAATGCTCTCAGAGCTGGAGTGTTTCATTCATTCCGACTCATCAGATGTTGTCACCGGCGCTGCAGCTCGAACTATTTTATCTATCAATAGACTGGGGAAGTCGCACGGTAGGATTGGCCTTTGTCTGAAACGTAGCCTAGGCCTATCGAACGGCTCGGAGTCCTTCTCGATCTTGACGGAGCTTTTGGTATTGCACATATTACATATTACACAGCCGTATCAATTTTGCAGGGATACCAAATTCAGACATCGCGGCTTAAAGGCAGCTCCTTTTCATGCTGTCAAAAGCAGCTTTGAAATCGACAATAGACTGGTGTGTGTTGATTCTCTTTTGACGGGTCTTTTCCAAGATTTGGTGCATGACAATCAGTTGTTGATTGTCCAGTTGGTCAGTTGTTAGTTGTTAGTTGTCCAGGTCTAAAGCCAGACTGATACGGTCCAATCACTTTGTTGACAAAGTAATCTTTCACGAAAGCTCGATAGAGCTTTATATGCGCTGTTGAGGACACTGATGCCACGCTAGTTGGCGCAAATTGTGGGGTCCCGCTTTTTGTGAATTGTTATATATTCTACGAAGAAGCTGATTCAGATCGGACTACTATATCATTTAGCCACCATACAATATATACGATATAAAACTATCTCACTTAGGATTGGGGTGTAAATTTAAGCCAATTTTTGTATCTAATATTTTAATTGAAACTTTCACCATTGGTATAGACTTAAACTTAACTTTAATAGTCATAACTTGCATAAAGAAAACACAAAAAATACGAAATTTAATATTAAATAGTCATTTCACTTCGCAAAATATGTTAAACTGTGCTTAAAGTAAATAGTCTGGATTGATGAGAGTTAATAAGGACTCATCAACAGGCATTTACTTCAATCGCAGTTCAAACAAAAAGCTACAAACGAAAGCCAAATATTAGAAAAAAGTGATTGTGAACAACGAAAGTGTACATTGCCGCCCCAAAAGTAAAAGAACATAAGAAATAAGAGAATAACACAGAAAAAAGAAAAAAAACTCGAATGCGTAAGATACGACGGTGCAACCTATTAATTATTTGTTTTCAATTTAAGTTAACCTTTTCAATAAACGCATAATGAACCTCTACCAATTATTTACCCTCAAAACTAACATTGCTCTCTTTTTCTCCCCTCTCTCTCCCATTTGCTAATACTCACGCACGCATAGTACGCCAAGAGAGTGAACGCCTACTCAAGGAGTCGCTGGATCGTGCGCGCTCCAACAAAAACGCAACGGAAGCAGCGGCGCATTTAGCATTACAACAAATTCCATAACATAACGGCGATTCAGCGGAGCGTAGTAGAAAATTCGAGTTTCCACCACAACTGTTGCGTCACCAGCAACCGCCATTACAACAGACACAAGCGCAGCAACTGCAACTGCAACAACAAAAAGATGAACAGCAGCAGCTACAAAACGATGGCGCAGTGCTCGATTACGTGAACGGTGGACTCATGCACTACTTGGCACGCTTCGCTGAAGAGAAGCCAAAAATCGACGACGACAACAAAAACAATGAAGTAAAAGAGGGCAGCAGTAGAGCTGCTGCTAAGAACGACATATACAGCGGTGCAGCAGCAACAACAACATTTACAGCAGCATCCACATCGCTGGCGGGTTACGCGAATCGCGCAGAAGCGATCTACGAGCCGGCCAACACAAAAGCGCGAACAGTCGAGAATTTGCTAATAACGAGGGGTATAAGGAGACGCAGTGTTGCAGCGATGCAGAGTGCAACGTTGGAGGGTACAGCAACAGGCACTACAAAGCCGGCCAGCATGCATGCGCCGCATACACTTGCCACACAATTTGCAACGCAGCAGCAGCAATTGCAGCTAGATGCGCCGCAGCAACGGGCGGCATTGCCAGCACAGCTGTCGGTTTCAATGTTCGCACAAATTTTGTAGCATCGCACACCGTTAGCGTGCGCCAATCTATCGGCTGGGCAGCGATTTTGGTGCGCCACGCCGTCTCTGTTTCTGTTGCTGTCGCTTGCTTGGCGCAAAACATGGACCAAGGCACAGCAATTAACGAGTCAGCTCTGTTGCAAGGTGTACATAGTCGCTAAAAACAACAATAACCACTGTTATACGTGCAACATCGTTGCAGTTATGCGTTCAATTGCTGAAGCTGTAATGGTACAAAACTACAAAGTCAAACGAGCTTTGAATCCAAGGCACTTTTCAGCACACTAAATGGAAGCTTCCATATTTGCTTAGACCTTATGACAGTCAATCTGCGCATCCGGCGACGAAATTGTAAAAACTATTAGATAAGCGTTCGTGCACTGTTGTTATTGTATTGATGGTTAGCGAAAGTCCCCGATGTAAACGGGGTTTGCATATTAAAAAAAACGAGTGTTTTAAATATAAGCTTTTGGAAAAGCGAGCATAGTTTGACATTTCGCGGTGGTTGAGTGGTAGTACTTTAAAAATAAATATAATTTTTTTTTAATATAAACAGTGTTGGAGCCAGAAAATAATTCTTTTCAAATTTTGTTTTCGAAAAATATTAAGTTTAAGGCGAATTAACTCAGTAATTTCGTTTGCTTTACTGATAAGAATATCTGTGTGGGAAGTACAAAGAAAAAAAATTTGTTTTTGTAAATATTTTAGTTTTCACAAAACCAAAACACGAAATAAATCGGCATTTTAAGTTTCTATCGACGAAAATCAACAAGCGAGCAATGAATTTATGAAACCGTGAAAAAATTTCTCAACCTTACTGAGTTTGGAACAGTAGCACGATAGGCCGAGAATTAAGCGTATTTGGAACATGAAAAGCCTTTTTTTTTTCAAAAAATATACAAAATAAAAGCTTATAGGTCACAGGAATAGTGAGAAAACACCAAACAATTTTTTTATAATTTGAGTTTAAGCTCGACAAATTACAATTGCGTAAGGAGACTGTTTTATCACAAGATTTAGGCAAACGACAAATCAATAAATTAAAACTTTCAAGGAAAATTATAATAATCTCAACTGAAAATTTTGAAAAAATGCTCACATCAACAGGTACAGTTTTAAAAACATCACTTCAGCGGAATACAGACAACGTAGCGGTAAATTATGCTGACGCGCAACTGCTGTAATGATATTTATTTTCACTTTACTTTTACCATCACTCGTCCGATTATTTTTTCTATTATTCACCAAGCACAAGCTCTCTTCGAATACCGTACGCGTTTGTAAATATTGCATAATTAATTGTATGTGTATATTTCTTGTGAATATGACTCACCCCCAAAAAATGGAATGCTACCAATCAAACACCTGCAACCTCCAAGAATCGTTACCCTCAACCGCCGTCTTATGTCCCCGTATGAGTACCTACCTGCAATAAAAAGATTGTGTTATGATATTAGCAATGTTATTGTAAATAGATATGAAATAAATTATAAAATGCAAATGTTTAAAGTTGAGCATGGCAATTTGCCTGAGAGCTAATGCAAGCAGATTGTTTTATTGGGCCAAACGAGCAAACTATAACTTTTACCTACTCACTTGTATGAGTAGGTAAATAACTGATTATTAACAATTATGTAAAACAAATTAGTATCCTAAGTAGCAGTTTATCTGCCAAAAAATTTGTGTATAATTATGTAACGTAAAATTTGTAATATGTATAAAAACAAAGGAAAATCGAATTTTTTAAGTGCTAAAGGTAGTTGAAAGCAGTAGTATGAAAATTATAAAAAAGTTATTAAATGTAATAATTGAAATAAATAAAAATAACAATAATAATAAAAATCAGATAACAAAAATAAAACTTAATTAACACAAAAATAACTAACTGATGAAAACACAGGGAATATGCTACGTAAAATTCAATAAAATACGTATTACCTGTACTCTAAATAAAAAATATAAATACGATATTCAATAGTTGTAGTTATGTATGTATGTAAGTAATTGCAGTAAAACGTTTATCATTAACAATAATTAGCGGTAACATTGCATAACGAACATAAAACGTAACAAGCGCCTAGCAAAATATAAAAAAAAATAAAAATATTAATGTGCGTATATACATACATACATATGTACAAATGTGCATACAAATTATGTACAATGAAGGAACCGCTGCACTTTCAAGTTTCGACTACCTATTTTATACACTTCTTTACACTGTGACATTAATTTGAAATTGCAATTGTCAAATTCTCATTAAACCATGCAAATATTACATTTGTATCCACCCAATTAATATAAGACTTCCAAGACGCTGCCCCTTACCTTTCGCACAACCGATGTGGCATTGGAATTATTTTGCAGCAGAAATAAAGAGTTTTTTAAACGGATGCTCTTCGACGGTAATCTTCGGTTTAAGGTTACATTTTAGCAACTTTTAGGTATAGATAGCCCACTTTCACTAGCGATTAACAATTGTGAAATGCAAATTCTTCCAAGCAGCGAATAGTAAACACACAAAACATAACGGCTGTATTTAAACACACAAGCACTTTGCTTTTATTGTTTAAAAACCTAAACACTACACACTTATAAAGCAAACCCGCACAGATTTTATTAAACAAATCAAAAATTTGCATTAACCGACGCCGAAATACGATCAAAAGGAAATGATGAATATCGCCAAAATCAGCTGTTGGTTGTAGCAATGCATTTGCTGCATAAAAGCACCCTGTGAGGATACCGTTATACACAGGAAGTGCCCAAATATCAGACAATTAGTTTATTAAGGACAGTTAAAACTTGAAAGTGTAGGGTTTGACTAAAATGTTGACAAAATTTTATAACTTTAGCGTAAAAAATTATTTAAAAGTTTTGGTGTGCGTTTTTACTTGTATAGTAGCTTAGTATAATTCCGTTAATAACTATTATTGTTGCAAATATAGTACAATGAAATTTGTATAATCGAATGCAAATATGAAAAAGTGAAATTGAAAAAAAAACTATTTTATTATCGGGGTGGCTCAGTATATTATCATTTTTAATGTACGATTATTTTATTATAATTTTTTT
>NW_017536296.1:39566-144414 GCF_001853355.1 Bactrocera latifrons | reverse complement strand
AAGTTTAATAATTTTTTATTATATGGAAAATTATTCCTTGCCACCACCCTGTTTTTAACTTAATGCTTTGGATGACGTTTATTTTATTATGCGTTAGCATTTACACTGACGGTTTCAAATTAAAAAGTATGAAGTAAAACATTGGACTATTCGGGCAAAATTTTGCTCTGTTTAATTTAATGCAAAAGACAGGCGAGTTAATAAAATATGCGTAGTGTTTTGTAAACTATTAGGATTAATAAAAAAAATATATATAAAATAAAAGAAGAAAGTGCAGGGCATAGACGCTGCGAGTGAATTCATAGTTGGCCATGGCTTTAAACATATTACAGAACTTTTTTTAATGATAAACGTATTATACGAACAAACTAATTGCATGATTCACTTCAATATTTGCTAATACTTTATGCTATTTTAGTTTTTGATAAAACAAAAAAGTTATACAGCGCTGCTGCGGTTGCTCCCCGTAGAGGTTAAAGACGTTAGAAATTGGAGTTTTCCATTAAAGATTGTCAAATAAATGTGCGCAGATGATTTAAATTGCTAATTTAATACTAAATTGCAAATCGCGCTTGTTATATACACAAATTATACAAAATAAATTCTTTTAAAATGATTTACTTGACGAAAATTGCCAAATAAGTAAAATAAAACAGTGGGCAGCGTCGACTGCGCTGCTTGGAGAACTTTAACCACTTGCCTTACTTGCTTTTTTAATTTAACAATGAATTTCAAATTGCTTTTGTTTTATATACAAATTGTGCAAAAAATATGTTAAAACAACAATTTTAACAAAATTTGGCAAATGCGCTGCTGGTAGCACTTTAAGCAATTGCGCTGCTTTCGCTAACGATTTTGACTGTGCGCTTACCTTAACTTGTTTGCACATGCGTTAAACTGCATTACCTTAATTGTTAACAGATTAATTAGCAATAGTTTAACACTTGATTTAACGATAATTTAATTTTTTCGAGCCCTTTATTAACACGCGCGTTATTTCCGGCGGAACGCGAATGAAAAAGAAATTATGCGAATCAGGCATGACAATGCTGACGGCAGCAGGTGGTTGCCAGCTTAATTTTCGTAAAATGCTTTTAAACACAATCTATGATTTAGTGCTAATTGAAGGTTTATTTTTAATTTAATTTCAAGCAATTAAATGTTTAATGTTAAATATTATTTTCTTATGAGATGAGGCCGGTTTTTGGCAACAGCATGGCTGCGAACGTAATTGTAGTAAATAAATTACGAATATTGTATAAAATTAAGGAAATTAGACAAATGTTTTTGCATGAGATTGTGCCTGTCACTACTAGGAGTACTTGCAAAGGAGTATGTATAATATAAAAAAAAATTAAATTAATAAACAAAAACTTTAAAGAGCGTGACACAAACAGCGTGGACACAAGAAAATACGTGTTAGTTCGAAATAATATATTATAAAAAATTTATTTAATTACAAAAATTAGCAATGGACGAGTTTTAAACAAATTTAACAGTTATTGATTGCATTAACGCGCAAAATAATTTGTTATTAAAACTGTGTATGTAGTAACAACAAAATGTGTCAGTTGGTCATGTCAAAAAATAATACTTAAATGGCTTTATTAAGTGTTAAGCTTTAAATTAAAAAAATTAAAAAATTAAATCGAAATAATTAAAAATTGGAAATGAATTCTTTTCCCCCAAATTCAACAGAAAAATATTACTTTGTATTTGAAGTGACAGTTTTTGGTGTAATTGCATATTAATTACATACATATGTTTAAAAAAATGATTGAAAATACAATGAAATATAATATTAAAAAAATAAATACAAAGAAGTCTACGAGACGAGAGACTTAACTAATTTGTCAATCTTTTGCTCAATTAAGTATGAAGCTGTGTTCGATTCAACTAGTAGTTACAATAGTAGGCATTTGAGCGAATCATTGTAAATAGCATACAAATGAACGTTAAAGCAAATAGTAGTGTTTACAAAAAGAGACATGCGAAAAGTTTATAACAACAAGTTGCTAAAGAAACAGGCAAAATTAACTGTATGCGCTAAACAGAGCTGACAGAAGTCTAAAATTGTTTCAAATGCCAGAATTCTGCTGATAAAATATATTGTTAAACAAATTAACAAAAAATTACAAAAACAAAAAATTACAAAAAAACAAGTATAGTAAAATACAGCAGAACAATAAATAAGTGGAAAGGATGTTGAGCTTTTATGCAAAAAGTAACGGTCACTGATGTGTAAAATGTCAAATAAACTGAAACAAGGAAATCTCTAAATTAGCATTAATTATTATTAACTATTGTAATAACAGTACATTGAATAGCCAATTTAAAAAACCAAAACAAACAAAGCAAATGAAAATGACAAACGGACACACACAAAAGTAATTCTAAATGTTAACTGTTGCTAAATGACTAAACTAAGTAAAGAATAAAGAAGAATAAACAATCTTAATACTTAAAGGAAATTAAATACAAAACATGCAGCGTATTAAAAATAAAGATTATATATTAATAATAAATGTTAATGCATAAAACAGAAATAAAGAAAAAATAAAGATGGACACCTGCGCGTAGAATCAGTAAAAGAGAATTATTTGTAACTGATTTAATTACAAAAAAATACAAAAAAAAAACATGAGTGTTTTATTTACAGTTGGAAAACAGTGTACTTTAAAAAAAGGCAAGTAAATACTATGGTGCTAAAGGAGTTAGATTAGATTGCTTGTGAGAAGAAAAAGTTAAACAAAGCTTAAAACTACTTTTGGTTTTGCAGCAAAAGTGAGGTTAGATAGTATTTGAGAAAAAAAAACTTAAACATGGCTTAAAACTGCTTTCGGTTTATGCACTAAAAGTGAGGTTCGATTCTTAGTTAGAAGAAAAACTTAAAAAAGCTGCATTTGATTTATGCAGCAAAATGAGGTTATATTGTTTGTGAGAATAGAGTCTTAAAAAGAGCTTAAAACTGTATTTAATTTATGCTACTAAAGGAAGCTTTGCGAAAGACAACAGCAAAAACAAATAATGCTGTGTTTTTGTTTCACTCTACTGTTTCTAAAAATCTGGCAATACTGCAGGTACATCGCTCAGCAGTAGCATGCAAAAAAAAGTAAGGAGACAGCGAAGCGAGGCAATTGATATGAACTAACTAAAAATAATCACCGCATATGTTTAAGAGTTGAAAAAATTATAGTTAAATCCTATTTGTATGTTAACTAAGAAAAAAAGCAGCACTAAATACAACTCTGCTTGTAAATAATTTAAATTCAAATTTGAATTTGCAACACACATTAAAATTTCCAATAAAAGTCGTTTTGTAACGTTACAAGTAACCACTACTCAAAGCAACCCTGCGCTCTACTAATTTGCCGAACGCGCTCCCAACTTTTTTCGCCGCAAGAAAAAAGAACAAAATAACACAAACAACCCGCAATAATGGAACAAACAAAACAGAAGAGAAATTGCAATAACGAAACAAATTCCAATGGTGGAACAAACGTAGAAAAAATGGAATTGAAGCAAAAACGCAATTTGCGCCAAAATCACTTTCTTCAAAACCGGAACAAATGCATATGAAATTAGCGGTTTTGAGGTTAAGAAAAAGTTTAAAAACACTAACTACAGTAAAAACCAAATTCAGCTTACCAACAACAACAGTTATGTAATGGTTGGGCAAAAGAGCAAAGCTGGAGAAAATTGATTGTAGCAGGTGTTAGCGACTAATATTACGCAGCATTTGCAAAAAAAAATGGAATTTATGCAAAATGAAACGATGTGAAATGAAAACTTGAAAAATGAATATGAATAAGTGGATGTAGCGTAAAAAAACAATCAACTGACACGGACGGCGCTACCTTTGAAAACGTCCATGTACGGTTGTGTGTGTGTTAATAATTTGCCGTATCGCACGGATTGAAAGAAACTAAAGCGAATCGAAGAAGAGTTGCCAAGCTCGACGATTTTTCCTATATGTAATACAAATTTTATATGTTGCTGTGTATATAAAGCCGTGTTTTATATGTAACGTGTTACACATATGACAATAAATTTTAATTATTAATTTGATTTGTGTCACAAAGAAATACAATAAATTAAATGATTTGATATTTGTTGCATGTGACATGGAAATCCGCACAATAATAGTAAACACATTAATAGAAGCGATAACTTACCTTTTCGTACAAGTCAAATAGAAAAAAAAACAATAATTTATTTTATATATGCTTTGCTCGTAACAAAGTTTTTTTTGTTTATTATGTAATTCAAAAAATTTAATAACATAATCTCAAATTGTCATAATATTACAAGTTTCAAAAAAGAGTACGTCAAAAAATCAACTGTAGCCGCAGTCGACATCAATAAATATTGGCAGCCCTGTCCGCGGCGATTTAATTGCGAACCTACGAAGCGACGAAAAGGCAAATCAAAAGAAGCAGCAGCAACAGCAGCCAACAGTAGTAGAAAAGCGTGGAAAAGTGCAGATAAGTTTCAAGTTGAATTTGCGTATAGAAAATATCTTGAAAAACAGACAAAAATCCTGACGCAGCTGATAAAGCGCCAGAAAAATTTCTGAAGCGCTCAGTGTTCGCATGTTAAGCTAGTAAATTTAGTTTGCTAAAGAAATAGCGTAAAATTGTTTGCTATAAAGCGGCAGTGGTTCTTGTACAGGTAAGCAAAGTTTGTTTGTGTGCTCGTTAAGTAAAAGAAGTGAATTATTACGTTAACGCAAAATTTGCAATAGATTACAACGCGTATAGGCAGGCGAAAGCAAATATAGAGCCTACAAAGACGGCGACAACGACCACCAGAAGAACACAGTGTAGAGTACAGGAGGCGAGTCAATAGCTATTATAGCAGCAACAACAACAACGACGACTACAGTACCAGCAACAGCGGTCGACAACTGCTTTTGGTGCTTCTTTTTTGCATTTTGTTTTATTGGCGCATACACCCGTCTTGGCAGTTAACGCAGCGCAGCACGCGTGTGTGTGTGTGTGGGGGAGAAAACAACTATAGGAAAGCCAACAGCAGCAGCAGCAGCAAAGGAGCACAACATTCAGATTTTCAAGTCGACTACACGGTGTGTGACAGTGCTTAACATTGAAATAATAATTTGTTAAAAACTAGATAAAGCAATAGGCGCGACAAGAAGCTGCAATTGATAACATCAACGCATAAATTCCGAAGACCTTAAAACTCAAGTGTTTAATTGTTTCACTAAAAAGGAGCTGAAATTGCAACAGCAGCTGAGAATTACTTGTGAAAAAGTGAGACTAGTGCATCAGAAGAAAAATCAAAAAAATAAAAATATAAAATGGAAAAGAGAATAGAACTGGAAAGACGCGCACGTAAAGCGAATCAGGTAAGCATTTTTGAAATTAATTAATGATTTTGTATGTTTACTGCCCTTTGAAATAGCTCACGCGCTAGCCTATTTGTTAGTGTATTCATTTCCAACCTTATATTTTGTTTCGTCCAAAGTAACGCCAAGTTCCTGTGTGCGCTAATATACTATCTAATATATGTATGTTATGTGCCAATGGCTTTGCCGCCCTCCCTTTGTTTTTAGCCACGCTTTGGCATCCCCATTTATACTTTTATAAGAAAATAGCGAAGTGACTGCAACAGCAGGTTGTCGGAAGGGTTAGACATTGGGTGCATGTTCCCCAAATATCAGCACAGGGTGTACAGACAATATTGTTTTTCATCATACGGTCTTTTCGTCACCAACATCGGCAGCAACACGGATTTAACTTACATACATATATCAAAGGAAATTAATTTGTCTCGAAAAAATTAATCTGCCATGAGTGCGCATTGAACCTACAAATAAACGCGCGTGTGGAACCGCATACGCACACACGTGTAGTCATGCATAGACGTACACATACAGGGCGTACAGTGTGTAGGCATATGTGAATATTACCTTTTCAGCAGTAACAACGCATTTAGGCTACCCGAGGGTGCCAATGTAGTCACGTATAGAGCACTTTCTGCTATTCATACGTTGATGGCGGCATTTATTTGTTTATTTTTAAATAATTTAGTTGTCCAGTGCCTTTGACACAAACTAAAATGTGAATTTGTATCAAGTAAAGAAGTTATAAGTAACGCTAACAAAATCCATAAGGTTAGGTTTAGCCATGCGATAATACAAGAGTACTATACACATTGGCATAAACTGAAATGTCTGTATGTATTGATTATGTACCTATGGAAATTTCAAATTTCTTTCAACCAATTAAAGCTCACAAGCATATGTCGCTCGAATCAGTAAATTTATCTAAATTATCTTCTAGTGGTGGACTATGGAATCGCTTGTAGTTATTAGGAATAGTTCAATTCTCTGGTATATATTATATACGCAAAATAGTCTCATATTTTTTGAGATGTCGATCTGAAACTTGGAAAACCTTTGTTACGAACTGCTATTGGATATGTGTAGCTGTCATACAAAGTGATCGGCTAAACCAAAAGTCTTGTGTGGAGAAATATTTTATTTTTTGACATTATATCATAACATTTGACTTAAGTCAAGGCTGCGTTATAATCTCTGAACAAATTGTTCAAATCGCACCACTACACCTGACCAGACAACTGATCGATAAATTCATGTTGAAGTTCTTTTTATACCCTTTTATTCTAAAATGCGGTCGTTAACATTATTTTTTTTTTTTAATGACTTTGTGCACAGAATAAAGGTCAGAGTATTCTATAATTTTTTGCATTTTCAGTATTTCTCAAAATCTTACTAACACATCTATAGCTGATCGAAAAATAAAATTTGGGTTCCTTGGCGAAAAGTAAAATGAAATTCTGCATTAAGTTGGCGCCTCTTAATACTTGCGCGGTTGTTAGGACATTTTGATAGAAAAACCTTAACGCTACTATTTTATTTATCAGGCTTCACGTTTCCTTATAAAGAAAAACACAGCGCTATTGCTTATCTATGGATCCACCGCAGTGGTCAAGTATATGGCGGTACACCAAGTCGCAGCATAACGCCGTCAAGTTTCAAATTTATGTCGAAGCAGATAATTAGTGGTGGTGGTGGTGTTGCAAATTGCTTGTATAGGCAGAACGGAAGCAACAACTAGTGTAGAATATTTACATATACATAAATGAAATAATATCCATATGTATGCTGGCTTGTGTGTTATTCAATGCTAATGACAACATTTCAACTACTGTTGCACTGTTAAATTTGCTATACGTCGTTTCTTGTTATTGTAACAAAATAGCTTGACATTACTTTTTTTTTTATAAATAGTTCGCTCCGCATATACATATGTTTGTTTGTATGTATGCCATGCCGTGTGTATCTCACAATTTCCGCCATTCTTTCTTCTACGCAATTCGCCGTATACTCCATATTCGCTGCCATCTTGGTTTTTGTTGGTTCGGCGATAACAGAATACCTTCATACATTCTTTGTAGAATTACATAAACTCTTGATTTGCATTACCAAACTATCTTGAGCATATTTGTTACCTTTTTTTTAACTAGTTGTGGGCATTCTCATTGTTAATAACGTTGTATTAGCTTTAAATATTGTCCATATAGCGTTGCATTTGTTAAATTGTCGACAGGTTGCTGCAGTTTTCTTGCCATAATCGATTTTCCTTGTATGCGCTGCTCTTTTTTACCCTCTTTTGTGTTTCTTGTGATGTATATTTTGCGTTCACACACTCACAACGCGACGCACTATAGGCGGTCGGTCGGTCATTTATGAACGCTTGCTCGAGTGCAACTATTTTCATCTTTGTTGCGCCTTCTGCGTTGGGGCTATTTGGGGCAAAATTGGATATAACATTTGCTTTCGCCAAACCATATTTTGATTTTCGATTCACCCACATTCAAAGTAAACGTAATTGGTGTGCTGAATGCAACGCTGTGTGGATGGAACGTCAATCGTTCTTTGGCTGTTTTATAGAAATGTTGGTGGCACGTTTGGGCATTGGAACACAGCTGTATGTGCGCCAAGTTTGTAACAGCGCGCTTTTCAATTTATGTTTGTTTCCTTTGTTTTTTCTATTTTTTGGATTGCATTTCCTTATTTTCGGCGCAGTTCTCGCTGGTTAACATTTCTGGTATGCTATGAAAAATCGCGAAAGTGTTGATTTTTTGTATTTATTTTTCTACTTTTGAGTTTTTATGCAGAATTTAAGTTAAAAGTAAAGAAAAAAATATATTAAAATTAGAATAATTACACTTAGAATTTTAATTTTATATGTACGTAATTTTCCATTCTAGATCACAGATTTAAATCTGGATAATTGTCGGAGTACAAGTATTGTGGGCCTTACAGATGAGTACACTGCGCTCGAATCGTTGAGCTTAATCAATGTTGGTTTAACCACACTAAAAGGCTTCCCCAAGTTGCCCAATCTCAAGAAACTCGAACTTTCCGATAACAGGTAATTTCGAATCTTTCATTTTTCATAATTTGACATAAAATATATATTATTATTTTAATTTAACTTGTAGAATATCAAATGGCCTCAACTACTTGACTACAAGCCCCAAATTACAATATCTTAACCTGTCGGGCAATAAAATTAAGGATCTGGAAACACTGAAACCTTTAGAGGAATTCAAACAACTCGCTGTTTTGGATTTGTTTAATAACGAAGCAACACAAATTGATAATTACCGTGAAAAGATTTTCGAAATGTTGAAATCTTTAAAATTCCTGGATGGGTAAGTTAACGACATGATATATGGTTGTCAAAAAAGTCTTGCGGTATTTTCGCTAGTTGGCGCTGAGAGCGCGTAGTTCTAGTCTTATTCGTCGCATCGGGTCATGCTATACCTTTTTGGAAAGCTCATTTCATGCGCTAACATGTGTTTGATTGATTGTCGTTTCTTTTATGTCGTCGCAAACATGGAGCAAAATAAAGAGAAAATACGGCATATTTTACAGTACTACTACGATAAAGGCAAAAATGCATCTCAACCCGCCAATAAAATTTGTGCAGTTTATGGACACGATACAGTTTCCATTTCCACCGCACAACGATGGTTTCAACGTTTTCGTTCTGGTGTAGAGGTGGTCGAAGATGCGCCACGCTCCGGAAGGCCTGTCGTCGAAAATTGCGATAAAATCGCTGAATTGGTCGAAAGAGACCGGCATAGTAGCAGCCGTAGCATCGGTAAAGAGCTGGACATGAGTCATCAAAAACAATTGTATAAACAATTGAAAATTCAATAAAAATACCGCAAGACTTTTTTGAAACCTAATATTAAGTGCTCCGGAGACAATCAAATAATAACGTCAATGCATATGTGTTAATGATGTTTAATCGTGTGTTGCCCGCAAACGTTCAAATTAACACGTCAAACATCAGTTTGGTTTTGAGCTTGTAGCGTACGGTTTTCATGTCATCGTCGGATGATGATTATCTGTTATTGGCATGTGTTGCAATTCTTATGAAAAAAATAATATGAAAAAGAAGAAGGCGGAGTGGATGAAAAACTGGTACCATCAGCGTAATAAGTTTACGCATCAAAATCTTTTCGCAGAATTACAAATATCCAGTAAAACAGATTATTGTAGCTGGATTATGTCTCATATAATGAATCCTTAACTTCCTTATATAATTACATTAATCCGGATTAATTCAGGAGTTAGTGAAGATAAATCTTTTGCCAATTCCCATTTAATCTTCAAAATTTTAGAGAGTTAACTGCATTTTCGTTGGCAATATTGCTAAAAATGTCCAATTTTAATCTATTGTGAATGAACAACAAGCAGCACTGACAGCCGATTTTCAAAATTTCAATAAAAAAACAAAAAGTTTTATGTTATGCGGTTTTAAAAATAACTTATTGATATGTTTTTGTAATAAAAAATGGTTTTGTAAAAATTGGTCGGCTAAGAGCTGTAACGTTTATCTTCTATCCATTTTTATTGAAATATACAAATTACAATCAGCTGTTTACGAGAGTTGTAAACTCCGACTTTCACCTACAAGTTTGGATCGGATTAAGTACGCAGTTAATCCGGATTAACGCTTATTTGATCGTGTCCGGGGCACTTTAATTTATGGTTTTTTTTTTATATTATAACATTTTACCACCTTTTTAATTGCTTTAGTTTTGATGCGAACGATGTGGAAGCGCCTTCAGAAGATGATGATGACGAGGTCAACGGCAACGATGGCGAAGATGATGGTGACGACGATGGCGAGGAAGAAGGTAAGTGCCAGTAATATTTTCAAAAATAAATGTGTACTGGAGTTTAAGCAAGGTATGCAAGGTATACGCAAAAATGCTGGGTTTTGCAGTAAATTGCTAATGTGAAAAGTATTATCCAGTTTAACTTGTGCAATCTCATTTATCTGTAATTCTGTAAATTTATCTTTAAATGTGTTAATGACAGAGAGCAAATTTTTTTGGACAGTGGTAACACTAGTCCGCTGTACTAATTCTCCCAGTTTGAAATAGCAAATGTGTGATTGCAAAATTTCAGTAATTTAATGTTTTTACTTGTTGCTTAAAGTAAAATCAAGAACTTTACTATTGGAGACATTCATCATAGGATCTTTTTCATTGGTCATCATATTTAACTACACACTCACGCTCATAATAGGTTAAATAAAAATAGAAAATTTTAATTTGTAAACGCAAAAAAATAAACTCATCCCAACTACCAACATTTTCAGACACGCAAAAAGCGTTTTGTTTAAATGGTATTGAAATTGATTTGGATGAGTTGGAAGAGTTTGAGCAGCGTTTAAAGGCAAAGAAACAGCTTCAGGGCAACGCTGCTGCTGCGAAAAATCAAAAGACTGTTGACGAAGTTGATGACTTAGATGAGTTGTTGAAGGAAATAAAATTGAAAGATGTAGCAACAAGTTCTAACTGTGATAAGCTATCCACGGCATCTCAGGCCACAGATGCAATGGTGGTCAAGCCAACGGATGCTGAAACAGCGAATGCACCGCCATTGCCTTTTGCTCTTATACTCTATTGGTTTTTAGCGATACTTAATCTGGCAAATGCCACTTTTTGTAAGCATTTCTAAACAGTAACGTTCATATTTTTATTAATTTATGAACTCTGTGCTTGTTTGATTGCAGATTCCTGCGATGAGGAGGACTATGCCAGCTCGTATGTATCCACATCTGATGTTTCGTTATCGGAGGTGAGCACTCATTAAATATTTATTTGTTTAATATAACAATTTTAAATAAATTTATTTTCTGTAGGTGTATAATGAAGATCTGGAAGAGGATAACTCCGAATGGGATGAAGAGAATGCAGCCGAAGATGAATTTGAGGATACCGATGACGATGATAGTGATGAGGACGGCGAAGGAGAGGGGGGTAATGCGTCTGCTAAGGGTAAAGCAGGCAAGGAAAAATCGTCATCCAATTCCGCCGCTGCAAAAGCAGAAACCGCTGAAGCAAATAATACCGCTACCGTAGATGGCGCTGCTGGTGAGTACACTCGTACCGAGAACAAGGCTAAAAAGCAAATGTTAATTGATATTATTCATTTTGTTAACAGAAGAGGATGAACCGCAGGCTCGGGGAAAGAAAAGAAAGCACGACGGTTAAAAAGTGCTTTATAATGACGACACATCATCGTAGCATTTGTTTACAAAAATCCAATTAACGTTTTTTCTACAATTTTAATTTAACAAAGAAAGATATAATAACAAAAACCACAACTAAAAACAAAACAACACATGTCTATATCAGTTTATACATTAATGAGAAGCGCAAACAAAACAGCCAGCAGCAAGTTTGAATGATTCAAGTAATACAATAATATTGTAAACACGGCGTTTATATTTATCAACAAAATATTACTATAGATTTTCATGAAATAGCAGCAACCACATACATACACATACTACTACTATTATTACAACAAAATAACAATAACAACCAACCACATGCAACAAGCAAAAACAATTATTACAATATTTATGCATATTAGAATATTTTGGTGGCGCCAAAAAATTGTGTATGTAGGTATAGAAGAAAAAAAGAAGAGAGACAGAAATCGAAAGCCAAACAATTGATGCAAACGTCAACAAAGGCAAGCACATATATGTACTTACGCATATGGAAATGTTTTTTGCGGTGGCGCAGCATCCAAGAAAAAAACAACAGCATGGCAGATCAGAATGTTAGTAAAAAATGAGTACATGATAATTATTATAAAGAAGAAAAGTTATTAAAATAGTGATTATTTTAAGCATGACCTATATAAGGAAGAAAGAAAGAAATGAAAAAAAAATTCAACGATGGCATGAAAAGGGAAATTTTATGAAGTGCAAATTGTACAACCTCTAGAAACACCAACAACAATAACCACACTGCAAAAGTATATATCCTAAAATCATAAAAGAAATTTGCCTAACAGCTAATGAGAATAATAATGTTAGCAGCATGTGAAATGAAGTGTGCTAATGAACATTTTTCCGTGTCTTAGCCGTAGAGCTGTTGGGTAATTACAAATAAATCAAAAGAAACAAGCAGAAAAATAACCGGGTAAGAAGTAACACCAGCCGGCGTATTAATAATAAAAAAAACAAAAAAAAAATTGTTTATTGTTTAGTAGCATTAATTAGTTACTTATACAGTAAGTTTATTAATATATATGTATACATACATACCAACAACAGCAAAAGAGAGCAATGCATAAGCAACTATTTCCTTAAATAAGACGTTTGCCTGTTTTTTTATTTCAATTTTTGATTTTTGCAGTTAGCTAAAAGTACTTTTTACATCTTAAATAAGCCTTTGCGTGCATTCATGCATAAAACTTTTATTTTCACAATGGTGAAACTATTTTGCTGTAATTTAGCACATCACCCACTCACGCTACACAATCAAGGCATCATAACAAAGAGTTTATGTTGCTGCAGTTATATATTTTGTTCTTATTCGCAGCTAAGTACATTAATTTGCGTATTTTTTGATTTTTAAAGTGTTGGCAACTTATATACCATTTTGTTTTGTTTTAAAAAAAAAAACATTTTCCCCGACCTCCATTCCTACTATATTATATATCTTTATGTTATAAATCCAAGCATATTTTAGAAAATACAGACAATGTCGAAAGCAAAAATATAGAAATACTAATTTTAATTCTAAGACATTTTCATATTTCAATGAAAAAACTTTTCGACACCGGACAAACTGTATTATTTGACCGAAATAAAAAAATAAAGTCATTTTAAAAGACTTGTTTTAATTGTTTGTGAGATTAACTGGTATATAAAAATGGATAAGAAGTAATCATTCGAATAATTTTTAGGAGTAACGAAGAAAAAATTTCTGCATTTAGCGGAGAGATATTTGAAAATATAATAATAAAATAATTAATTCAATAATAAATTTTATTTTCTTACTCTTATTTCATTAATTAATTTTATAACAGTTCGTATAACAATCTGTCAAAATATCAATTAAAATTTCGCCCTCATGGCAACGCTGCATGAGGAAAGTCTTCACACTTTTTGACATTTCTACAAAAGCTTATCATTGACAGCAGCGCTTTTACGCCTTCGCGACATTTATTGTTGTTTTTCTCTAGCGCAATCGGCCGCCGCAAAAAATCTTATTGGAATTTTAGTTCACCGCTCGAATCGAATTCATTCACTTGTTTGTTGTCTTGCATTCGCATACGCGATCGCGAATTTCAACGCCGTAAATTCTACAATTTCATTTCTTCTGTTTTGTTAAGTTTCGTTGTGTGTGGTGCAGCTACTTAGAGAACGCAGGATTTTTAATTTTTTGCCAAAATTGATTATTGCAACAAATGTGAAAGAAACAGCAATAAAACTAAGCAAATTTAGTTATAAATCATAGCGAAAATACCAAAAAAATCACTTTTCAAAATTTCATGAATCGCTTTTAACATAGGAATAATTTTCTTTTTGTGGGCATTGTATGTCGGCGTAGTGCAATTCGATATTTGAAATAAGAAATAAATTTTCTAAACTGCATTATTGCAAAAAGAAACAGGAAGATAGCTCCGCTGCTACCAATTCAAGAGTGTTATAGCAAGCATACGTTAAAAGAAATTGCAATAAATAGTTCTGAGTTTTGCTAACGACGATAAACAGTGAGAGATATTTGTTGATTTGTGTGCACACTAGTTGATGGCCGAAAATAAAGGAATCATGCTGGCTAAATCTGTACAAAAGCACGCTGGACGTGCCAAGGAAAAGGTGAGTGTAACCACTATTCCACAAATAACTTGTAACCTTTCAATTTGCAACAATAAACAAACCTACAATAACTTGTAACTTCCAATTTGCAACATTAAAGTATTTAGGATTTGATAAAAATACTTACATAAAATGGTTGTACCGGAGTCCAAAACAATATAAGTATGGACCTCATTCGTTCATTCCAGTGGCACATCCTTGACCTGCCGCATAGTTACTGAAACGCTGCGCATACATAAAACAACATCTATTGTTTATACCTATGTTGGAGTTCAAAATGTTCAGCATTTGAAAAGTAAACAAATATTACTATTTAATTACACGCTGGAAGGCGTTGGCCGGGAGCCTAGAAAAGTAATTGCTCCCGTTTTGGTGTGACAATGGGTGATTTAATGCAAGTTTGTTTACCAAGTACTTGCTGTACAATAAAAGTTCTAGTATTTAGAAGTGAATGCTTCTTTAAAATACATATCACAAGTGTATATTATTTTTAGTACGTTGGTATAACTTTATTTTGAATTCTTTAGAACAGGTGACAGTTCTATATAATATCATAACTTTTTTCGTACATACATAATTTTTTTTAGAATTTTTTAACTTCCAATGTACTTTTTATATTCAAACTAGGGCAATACAGCTTAAATTATCTGCAATTTGTTCTTCTAATAATGGATATCCATGCTTATGCTTTACCTAAACACACCAAAACAAACTTTTCCAAAAGCAATTGCTTTATTGTTGCTGTAGGCATATTACATTGTTGTGTTTGCGCTGCACCTGACCCATTTCACCTTCAACGAGCCGCCAACAGTGTTATTAACTCGGCTGGGTTGGGCTCTGTAACTCATAACAAGACAAGTACTACGAAACAAGTCGAGTTGGAAATAAATTTGTTATTTTTTTTTCATATACCATTACAGAAATAAATAATAAAAAATCAGCGCCCATGCATTTACTTACATCCATGTGAAAATGTAAATAATAATTCTCCTGTGTGCATAAATATTTTTTGTGGTATTTGTAAGCTCCAACGAAGCCATGCCTATCAGTGTTTTAAAAGCTTGTAAAGCGTAGCAAACCAAAATGTGTAAAATATCATTTTAATCTAAGAAAAATGCTGCGGAACGAAATGAAAGTACAAATAACTTGCTAAGATATGGCTTCGATAATTATTGCATTTCATTTCACTCAATTAACGATAGTGAAAAATGGTAAAAAAAATAATAATAAATACATTTTTATATATGTATATGTGCATACATGCATAAATAAAAGTGTAAACCACGAAACCAATTACAATAATAACAAAGCACTATCATCCACACTCCATCTGCGCGATATTGCGCGCACTTGATGCAGCGGAGTGAAGCTCAGAAATTGTATGTAGCACCTCATCTTCCAGCATGCTATATATCTATGCGCATATGTAACACCGATAAATGAGCGGAGCGCAATCCAACTAGCAGACGGCCTAAGAGTCACACTCATCTTAATCTCTGTTCGCAACAGCTTTGGTTCCGACAACTGTTGTTGCTTGTTACCAATAGATGTGGCCTATTATTGTTTTTCCTCGTGTTGCATTACGCTTTTTCTCTTTCAGTCATTACTTTTTATCGTTTCATGTTTACTTTTTATCTTACCGACCGGCTTGGCTTGTTGCTATTGCGCTTAATTCTGTCGTATTTTATTTCGATGCTCACGTCTTGACCGGTAACTTTGTCCGGTTTTTGGGCTAGTGCCACACGTAGCGCCAGCACCGCATTTAGCTGTGAGCACAGTGAAAGTCTGTATGAGTAAAATGAGTGTATGAGTGTAAAATGTGGGGGGAAAGTGCCCGAGCGGTATGGTATGAGAGCTTTTTGGTAAATAAACAATACAATTATTAAATTTATCATGTTTGAAAAGTGCTGCAGAGGGTTTAAATTTAAATTTTGCCGAATCTCCTTTGATTTAGTGTGTTATTTTTAATAATTTTATAAAATAGGCTTTATGATACACCAAAGCTATCGGATAACCATGTTTTCTGCAGTATACAGTTGTAAAATTGTTTTAAGTTGGTTATTATTACATAAATTGAATTAAAAAATTTTTCAAATTTTTAATTTTATAGAAGTACGATATTCAGTAATTCGTAAGGAGCATTTGACACCTTCATAAAACCTTTCAGCGCCACTTTCTAAAAAATATTTTCTCTTCTGTATGCAACCAGTTGGAGAGTTAACAAAATGTAGTATGATTTTAAGTTAAACAAAAGATACCGTACAACTATGCAAACAACAACAAGTTTAGCACTTAACAACGAATCTGGCTTGTAAATTATATGCAATAACTGTATAAGAGAGATAAGCATTGTAGGTTGGTGCTGTGGGAGAAGAATGCAGGCGGACTACTACATGTTTACACATGCTTATGTAAGTGTATGTATATAGACATAAATATGTGAGCACACGAATGCAGTGAAATCAGGTGGTTGGCTATGCGTTGGTGGTACGAAAGCAAAATCGACCTCAAAAAGGGGCAGTGAAGAGCTGATGCATTTTTTTTTTATATAAATATATACATTTGTAAATCTGTATAGCAAACTAAAGAAATTCAAAAAGCTTGGTTACAAAGTCAACACAACAACAATGGCTTGCGATTGTGCTGCATTGGAATGCGTTGCAACTGATTTTATGCGCAAAGTTGATTTCTTTCACAGAGAGCGATGCGCTATTGCTGTTCGACTTGCTGCAGCAGCAGCAACATGTTGTAATCACGCGGAAAATGCAAATACCCACGCTGTAACGTAGGGGCTATCAAAAGCACATACATACATACATATAAACATATGTTGGAGATAGGTATAATTAGAGAACGCAGTCACGTACCCACACAGAGACGAAATGAGCAAATTGCAAAAAAAATGTATTAAATCTGGGAAATTCATTTTCTTAGCTGCAGCTCATCTGCGTCTAACGTCTAAATTTACACATGTATTTACAAAACTTGAGCGTAATTGTAAGAGGCGAGAAAAAAAAATGTCGCGGACAAATTGCTCGTTGCTGAGGTGCTCATTTCTCGGGTTGTGCTCCCGGTTGTGAGCAAGTGGCATGTATTTTCTTTTTTGGTGTTTTTGCTGATGTCAATACACTTGGACGACATAGCGATGAGGCGCAACAGCGTATTTCCTGCTTATTTGTGGTATATAGCATATGTATGAAAATATGTATTTCTAAAGCGCTATTTTCAATCGTCAATTTGTGAGGTGTCGTGTTGCCAAAATTGAAAAATTAGTAATTTTTTTTAGCTTTGTCGGCTTCGAAATATCAAGACGTTTCCAATAAGACAGCTTTTTCTAACCTCGCAAAGGCTTACGACATACTGCTGATCCATTCAAATCCTGATCCCTTTTGGTTAGGAGAGACTTTTCTAAAACTTTTATGGTACAAGAGTAAGCCCTTGACCACTTTATTTTAGCTGATTTTTCGACATAGTGTATGGTAAATGAATCGGAATTAAAAATTTTTTTGAAAAAGGTTTGGTATAGGTTCCTGATCATCCATTCATCCATTTCTATAATCAAGGTAGATAACATACTTCTTTTCAGAGTCTGCTAAGTCGCTTCCTAGAAACGTTAAGAAAACAGTACGCCGACCAAACTCCGGACGAAACAAACTTTAGACACAGACTGGTCGCCACTCACACTGACTGACTTAACTCTTAAAATCCAATCATCATCCATTGTCGATGAAGAGCTCGAGTTGTCCCGAGAGTTTAGATCGTCCCCCGACATACTAAAAGTCAGCACGATTTGAAAATTCTCTCAAAAAATTAGTATTTTTTTCGATTATTATATTTTGGAAATAAATTTTTTAATTTTTGCTAACATAATTTATTCTATTTTCAATAACTCATTAGTTCAAGACGAAATTCATATAACATACATACATACATACATAATAGCAATTCATGCGTCATCATTTTTTTTCGAAATGTTTTTGAAAATAAAAATAGTCGCAGCATCACAATTTGCTTTGGCAACAAAAAGCGCTTCATATTATATTTTATTTATTTATATAAATTACTGTAAGCTTTTTCAATATGATTTTATAATTTCGGAAACCGCAAACATTTTCCGAGTGTGCAGTTTGCTAGATGTCCACACACATACATTTATACATACAATATACATATATTAAACTAGTGGATCCGGCCACTCGTTGCTGTGGTATACATTTTATACTATTATTCATATAATATACTATTCAATACAGTGAATATTTTATTTACGAAAGAGGCGCAAACGTTTTTCACGGAATAAGAACCCAAGAGATGAGGGACTTGAGGTTTAATTTTGAATATTTTCATACTAATAAATTTCATTGGATAAAATAAAGAAAAAGCCTTTCTGTCCAGTTTTATAGAGCGTCCACATAATAGAATTTTTTTTATTATTTATGAATTGTTTTTACTATCCTATCTTCTAAGTTGGCTCGAACTGTACATAATGTGCTAAATTTTACTAAAATCGGTCCAGTAGTTTAGAAGTCCAACGCGGACAAAAAAACGTGACACGTAAATTTTATATATAAAGATATATGTATATATACCATCATTTCTATTACTCAAGCAAAAATTTGAGTAAATATGTATCGCAAATTTTGAGTTTTCGAAAAATTTGCTTTTTGCAAAAACAAATTGTCGTTTACTCACGCAATGAGCGCAAGAATTTAGAATTTCGAATGAAAAAAGGAGAAATTGCGCAAAGATTTCAGTTTCGAAAACAACCGTTGTATATATTTTCTGAAATTCGATTGTTTCCAAACAACGTATTGTACGAACGTGCTTGAAAAGTAAAAATATTTTCACAAGCTGCGTTTGCTGGTTTCAGTTACATGCGCTATACATGTTTTCTCTTCAAATTTTTAAAGAAACCAAATATTGTATGAGCAAGGAGGGTCTAAGACCGAATGGTACTGGTACTAGAAAATATTCTAAAATGTAGAACCTTTAAGTTCACGATTGAGAGTTCAGTAGGTAGTAAACCTCTTTCGGTTTCCTCATTTATGTTTCAAGCTTTGTCGAGGTTTTTGGAAAGAGAAATCGTTTGTGCAGGTATGTATATAACAGTCAGAATTTCGATAACTCGATATGGAGGGTTCAATTAGACCACTTGTGAATAACATTTTAATGGCGGATTTTTGCACGAAGTTTTGTAATTTCTTATCGTAACCAAAAAAAAAATATCTGATTTCAGTCGGAAAGTTGAAGCGACCGCTAGGAAACACTGCTGGCGCCTTTGCATACGACGAGCACAAATTGTCTCATGAAACTGTAAAAGCTCTCGTACGATTACCATGTGGATAGTTTAACAGTTACTTATCTAGTAGCGACTGTAACGTATCACACGTTAGTGCTGCATGCATTAGTCTCTTTGTATCTAAAAGTTTTGCATCACGCACACCGTTTCTGGGTTCCAAACTCATCAAAACTACCCATTTTTTTTAGACTTCTGGTCACCGCTTCTGCGGTCACAACTTCTTATATTAATAACTTCACAACAAAAACCTTTTCGGTGCATCCATTAGTAATGAAGTGATTGTGGGAGTATTTATCGCTTGAATATAACCAAATTCACCATCCAAGCTCTACCTATATAATCCACAGGGAGAGCGGCTCATAAATAGCTAGTCAGACAGACTTTCAGACCTTGCGCTAAAAATTTTTGTTGTGAATCCTTGGCCGGATAAATATCCGGGTCCGTTTCGGCTACGTAGATCCAACTGTCGTGAGAACGGGTTGTGGGGGGTTGTAAATACAATCCCAAACAACAACTAACAAAACTGAACACCTCTTTCAACATCTGGTTATCTGGTATAAGACCGGGTATGTCGACCGCAAATGACACTTCTGCCATGCGTTCCTCTGGTACTGGAGTGCGTTTTCTTTCTGCGATTTCTGTGCATACATACATAAGTATTTATATATTTAGACGCCAGATACGTCAGTCCAAAGTAAAATTCACTTGATTGCTGTATTTTTTCGTTGATATTTTTTGCTTTTACAAATGTTCTATTTCGAAAAGCGGAACTTTTAGCTTTTCATTTGAGAGTTCGTTTTTGCTTCTCTTCTAGGCACACGGTGTTATTTTGGTTAGACATTTGACAACGAACTCGACGCACAGACACATTCTTGCATCGCTCGGTCGGCCATTCGCGGACAATGGTAGCGATGACGCTGGCGACAGTCAATCCAAAAATAGATAAACGATCGGTGAACGCGATTTGCTTGTCGTCGCCGTTGCTCTTGCCACAGTCACTAGGAACGTCGTCGGCGCTCTGTACATATTTCGCCCAAAACGACGTGAAGATTTTCTTTCGCTTAGCAATTGGCTCCTTGTTTTTGTTGTACTAAAATATGTTTATTTGTTGGTGTGATTTAAGTTTTTAGTTGTTTTTCGTCGTCTCTTTGTTAGTAGACTTTGGCAACTGTGTTGAAAATGCCAAAATAGATTCGATCTGTCTGAAGCATAGCGTTTATTGGTTCTAAGTGCGCTCATTTTGCAACCCAGTGCCGACATTTTCCACAACTTTTTCACTGCTGTTTTCCTTGTATACCGACTAATGGATTTTGGATTGACGTTGGACGGTGTTGATAGGTTTAAGTTTGTCTTTGACTAAGACATGGTGATATTCCTGTGAAGCAAATGAACTAGCCAGGGGGCACCACGTTACGATTAGACTCAGGAAAAGGAAGATTTAAATGTCTAAATATTTATTAGGCAAAAATGTTATAATAAGATATAGTTGAGCCCCAGTGTAGACAATCCCCAACTTGTTCAACAAGCAGGCAAATATTTCAAGAATGGAACTATTAAATGACTGAGTGCTAATAGATCTAATTGACAAGAACACCATACAATGACTATTGTAAAAGCTGTCGGTAGGTAGAGGAAGAGCAAACTAAAACATCTTCCAGGCGAATGCAAAGCTTGGTATAAAAAAAGAATCGCAACTAATGGTCGGCGGGTTTCTTGACGATGTTTCGTAGATTGCAAAGATGAAACTTGTTGTACTGATGAACCTTATCGGCTGCACGGCGTGCTCTAGAGCGAACATTATAAATTGAAAAGATTTTAGTTCCAATAGATCTAAAGGCCAAGATTGTCGTCGTCAGACATCCACTCTACCAACTTACCCATTGGACTTTTTTGATGTTTTCGGCGGTAATAATCGCTTTTGGTCGTCCACAGCTTTCATCGTCTTCGATGTTCATTTCACGACGTCTAAACTTAGCAAACCACTTTTCAAGGGTTGATTTCCCTGCTGCAGAGTCCAAATAATATTGGACGAATCGAAATCGTGGCTTGAAAAGAATTGTTTCCTTTCAAAAAGCGATATTTTCAACAATACGCGAAATTTCTTTTTATCCATTTTTTCACAATAACAAATGCTGCTTCACTCAAAATGAAGTAATTCACAAACTAATGATCTGACAGCTGTCAAACTTGTAAGAGCGCCTTTTGATGGTTAGGGCTAGGCAAAAATCATATGGATAGATTTCTAGTAGCGCCATATAGGTTTCAGGTCGGGGACATTTAAATTAATCTGTTATTCTACATTGTGTCAAAAAAAGTACCCGGAAATTGCAAATAAAACACAAAATATTTAATTATTCATCAATACTTATTTGTAGGCCTTCAAAGTAACCCACGCCAGTTGTAATGCACTTATGCCAAAAATTTGAAGCAGTCGAATGTCGGCCAGAACGAGGCATGTCTTCAACGATCTCTCGACCGTCTTGCCATGTTATGTTGTAGTCTGCTTAGTTGGCTATGTTACAACTCAATTAGTGTCTGCTATTTTTATTTACACTTCGTTCCCTCCGCTTCTCTCCTTACTGTATCCAAAAACAGGTGCGGCCACTCATACACACTAACATTAATACATTTACGATGCCAGTTTTTGCTCTCCCGGCGATATCCACACATATACATACTTGCATATGTATGTGGTTGGCCGCCAGGGTGCCACACGATTGACATTTTATTGGCAGGTAATTTCGTCAACTTGCCTGTTGCACATTGAACTTCTGCAGCCTCGACAACACACATACACACCTCGTATTATTGATGATAATGCTTGTTGTATTGGTTGTTGTTGCTCTCGTATTGGCGATTACTTTGCCATTTCTCAAACAACGCTGTCTGCCAATAACGTTGCAACGAAATTCAATTTCACTACCGATTTTCTAGTGAGTGCATTTTTTTCTTAAATATATATAATATAAGCATATGTATATACATATGTAGCTATATAAATATATATAGATGCATATGTAATCGCGTGTGTGTGTGAAAGTGTTTTTTATAAGCCTTTTTTTTAGCTCCTGAACGCCAAGTGCAAAGCAGCAAATTTAAATTAGCAACAACAAAACGAACTGCAACAACAAAAAAGCAAACTTTTCAAGCCAAACGCGGAAAGCGCGCTATTTACAGGCTACAGGCGTTCACCGGCACGACACCACCTCGGCCAGCCGGGTCTTTCGCGTTCGTTCAACTGCGTCACAAATAAATACTTCGCATTAATATACAAATGTATGTATGTTTGTACTTACTACATGTGTATTTTTTATAAACAACTTTTTTCTCTGCTTCTTTCCGCATCATTTTCGTTTATTTGCTATTGATTGATAAGCGGCAAATTGGCTAACGCAGCCGTTAAACGCTTTTCGTTAAAGCCGATAAAAGTGCTCCGCAGTTTTGTTCTTGTTCGTGTTCGCAAATTGAGTTGCTCCGAGCAGTTGTGCGTATGCGTGTGTGTGCATGTGTTCTTCAATGGACTGCGGAAGAGATAGTTAAGGCATTCGCTGGCGTTTAATGTTTTATTAAGCACCTTATCACATTTAGCTGACGATTATTGACCCGACAGGAAAATCGCCATGGTTTTGAAGTGCTGAACTTCACTGCATTTGTATTTGCAATGTTGTCTCAGGTTATGTGCGATTGAAATCTTAGACAAAGTTGTAGTTAGACGCCATGAGAAGTTGATTTTGTTTGAATGGCTCGGACTTTCTCCTAATATAGTGCATATATAAAAAAAAAAAAACAAGGAAAATTGTTAACTGCACCGAAATTAATAGTTTCGTCGGAGATTGCACGGTTGCCTTGGACTATTACTCATGTTTCGTGAAGATATCTTATCAAATAAAAAAGTTCTGCATACAAGAATTTGGTTCCGATCGTTCAGCTATATATTGCAGGTGTTTGATATCCGCGGTTTCGAAAAATGAACACATTTTTGGAGAGAAAAAACGTGTGCTAAATTTCCGATCGATATTTCAGAATCTGAGCAACTAGTTCTAGCTATATTCAGACGGACATGTCTAAATCGATTCAGTTCGTCAAGCTGATTATTTATATGTACATACTTACATTTACCATTAAACCAATGATTGATTATAATGGGTTTTCAATAAGAACGGTTTGGGATATCAATGAAACTTTTTATCCCTGTGAAAATAGATTCGATGCCAGACTTATTTGCATGGGCACCATGTGCACGCTTGCAACGTAGCCCCACAGGAAATAGTATAACGACGTCAAATCGAACGACCGAGGTCATTTCGCGGGATAACACTTTCACCAAACTTGGTTTTCAATAATCGATTGTGATATTCGCTGTGTGGCTTGTGACGCCGTCCTGTTGGAACCACATATTGTCCAAGACCATATCATCTAATTCGGGCCAAAAATATTCGGTTATCATTGAGCGGAAGCGACTACCATTCCCGTTCACATTAACGGACCGTTCTTGATCATCACCGGAGAAGTACGGCCCAATGACATCGGCGGCCCATAAATCGCACCAAACTGTAATTTTTTGGTAACTCATCGAATGCGTGTGGATTGCTGCCTGACCAATAACGCATATTTTGCTTATTGACGAAGCCATTCAGCCAGAAATGAGCCTCATCGCTGAAGATGATTTTTCGATAAAAATCCAAATCATTTATAGTTTTTGATCAGCCTAATTTACAAACATACGACGATTCTGGTGGTCAAGCGGCTTCAGTTGTGAGGATGTAGGCTAAGATCTTTGCGCAAAATTCGCCACAACGACGTCACAGAGATGCCCAACGCTTGAGAACGACGTGGTGTTAGAGACTGATTTGGGTCTTCCTTAATAGATACGTTAACAGCAGCAATATTATCGATATTACGGCACCTCTTTGTCCCACTGGCACCGGAAGATTTTTTACTGTCCCTATGGATTCAAATTTTTCCACTAGACGCTCAATTGTTAAACTGACAGGAAGATTATGACGACCAAAAATTGGACGCAGCGGTCTAAAAGTTGACGTCACTGACTCTGCATTTCAGTAGTAAATTTTAATAGTTTCGGCTCGTTGTTTCATCGTATATCTTTCGATGATTAAATGGCAAACTGTACTGAAGAAAAATGTCAAAAGAGTGGGGAAAAATATGGCGTCGTTTGCTGTCCCTATCGGTGTACTTTTGTGTCGCAAAGTTGAAGACTGCTTCTATTGAATTTGCCTTTTATTCACTCAACTTACTTACCACGAAGATTATTTCGGACAATATGGGCTTATTTTTCCAAAGAGATTATTGACGTTGGCCCTTCGTAGATTATTAGCCTCCAACCTACTAATATACTTTGTATGTACATATATGTATTAATGTACATTCAAAGGACATTAGCGCCGCGCAATCTTCAAGCTTTACAACTAGCGTTCTAATGGACTCCTTCAGACAGATTTTGAAAACTGTAGAGCTCCGAAGTTGAACTTGATATCTGCCAAGAAATCTACTCCAGCATTGGCTTACCACACATTTCTCTATCCATTATACATAAGTATATATGTATGTGTGTTTGTATAAAATGCAACTCTGCTCCAATGAGGCGTGCTCGCTGCAACAAGTACTTCTACGAATCTATAACGAATATTTGCAATAATAAAGCACTTGTCTTATGTGTACACAAAAAAAAACAACAACAACATCCACAACTGTTGCACACGCTTGTTGTTCGCCCACGCTCCACCGAGCAGCGCAGTAGCCGAAAAGGGCTAAACACATACACACACACACATACAAAAGTATACATTTTTATTGAAGTAACTTTCAAAAAAGCAGACGGACACAATGAAAAGCGAGATTGGCGCAGATGAAAAGATTGCAATTGTGGATCTGGCGATAGAATGCAATAGACTCAATTGTTTGCTAGATTTAGCACAGCGACATGCTGATGCTTGAAAGCACTAAGAAATCCCAAGCGAAAAGCTGCAAGCAGAAACACTGAGAAAAATATTAAAACTATGTGTATGTACATATGTGTATGTCCATATCAATTATTTACACATAACGCAGTGCCCGGCGGAAATTTGTATGTGTGTACGAGTATGTGCATATGTGTTTATATGTTATATACATACATATGTATGCAAAAATTACTTTGCTTGCTTGGCTGTGTGCTTATATGTATGTATTTAGGTATGTGTGAGAGTTTTGTAACCAATAGAAGTTTGTTTTTGCCCCTGAGTGTGTGTGTGAGTGCAGCAGACTTTTAATTTTTCCCTTTTGTTGTCCCCCAAAAATAATGTGAAACTTAATTTATATATTATATAGTATGTATATTTATATATACATATGCATATACATATGTATATGTATGTACATATGTACGTAACGTTTTGGGTGCTGGCCAACAGCGAAATGGCAAATGGCCGGCAGTCCATTATAAAAATAGCGACTCAAAAAATTCCTAGTGTGTTTGAAATTAAATAGCAACAAAACCAAATCAATAAATAAATAAATGATTGTATAAATAAATTGTGGAAAAATTAGACAAATATACATATACAAATCTGATAAATTTGCGATTTTGCTGTGCTCATCATAGATTTTCCCTTTGCTATTTTCGCAAGTAATTTTTTTATTCAATACAAAATCAACAGCTGTTCAAACAATCCATGTTTATATGTATAAATGAGCGTAGGTGGTCCAATGATTCATTAAGCTGCAAATGAAAAAATAAAATTATGGAAAAAGGTTGATATATGTATGTATGTATAATATTTTTCAACATAAACTTCTTTCATCTCGATACCAAGACTTCAACTGGGCCAAAAAGGGTATGAAAGTTTCAGAGTATGACGCTGTGAGGGCCATACTCAAAGCTCTGCCCGATGAGGTACTTTTTAAAGCTTAGCAACGAAAAGAAAACTCTGAAAAACACGACAATTGGTGCTAAAGATTAGAGTACGAGCTCACATTCGACCAATTTGGCGATGGCGGTGGTGTGAACTGCAGCGTTGTCATGAAGGAAGAGCACTTCATTCTTTCGGACCGTTTTTCTGCAATTCGGCATCGAAACAGTCCAATAATTTGGCACAATAGGGTTCTATGGTGGTTTTCCTTTTCCAGATAGTCGAATCCCAAGAAGCTTTCCGTGTGCACATATAAAGTCCAATGTTTCGATGGTTTTGTGGACTCTAGTGTATGTCAGCTGATCCATGTATGGTATACGATTACCAAGTGATGCAGATAATCTTTCGAATCGACTGATAGCACAGTTTTGCCTTCATTGGACCATGTTCGGCGGTAAAGTCCAGTGTTTCGATGTTTTGGTGGACTCTAGTGTATGTCAGTGGATCCATGTTTGATGGACGATCACCATACGATGCAGAAAATCTTTCGAATCGACAGTTGTGAAATTGCCTCATGGTTTCAGTGAGAAAACGCGACACCTAACGTGCCAACAATTTTCTCATATCCAATATTTCTTACAGTATATGATTCGCGGCGCCTTTTGAGATAGATATGCACATATGTATCTGCTGTCTCAGCCATTTCGCGCAATTTCAGGCGGATTGTTTGTTAATATGAGATGTCGTTGTAGCGGCAGAATTCTGCCGAGTTTACAGTCCCTGGCCGGATAGATATCTGCGTGCGGTCACGTAGGTCCGCGTGTCGATATAAGATTGTGGACTTTTGTTACGTTCTCCTTGTTAGTTGTCGTTTTCTCGGATCTGGACGTGGTTTATCTAAAATAAACTTCGAACCACTTTAAAACTGCTTAAAGCAAGTTTGGCAGTTGCTGGCAAAGGATCTGAGTTATCGTAAGCCGTCTTCGAGCGCTCTTTGAGCTCATTACGACATTATCATACCAAAAATGATAACCGGATCATCGGCCGATAATTAAATCTTTCCGTTTTCTAAAATGCGCGAACAGGACGCCCTTCCTATGGGTTTTAAAAAGAGCTACGAGTCGGATTCAGTCGAAATTGTGAAAGTAAACGTCTACGAGCTTGGACCACCTGATAGGAAATCGTTTTCGTATATGTTGTTGTTGTTATAGCGGCAAAAAATTTTACTGCACCAATGTCGTGGAATGGTGCCCGGTTGACAGTCATTGGCCGCATAAAAATCCGGGTACGTTCCAGCTACTTATACCCGACTGTCGTGCGAACTAGCGACTTCGTGGCCCTGCCGGCGTCTATAAATCTTTATTTATTGTATAATATCAGATCACCCTCGTATATACATACATATGTCGGTATCTATGTGTCTGTGTACACTCAACTTCTTACATAAACACAAATTAACTCGGAATGCACCCTCTGTTGCAATACGAGGCACTCACTATCTTTTGCTATTTTCATTTATTTATTTACTTTTCCTATTATACCAAATTTCATTTGGCGTATTTTGTGCATTTTGTGCGTTCCACTTTTGTTTATTAGCTCATAATTCGCGCCGCATTGGAAATAGCTCAAGTTTTTGATGATTATTTGCTGCTCGGCTGGTTGCAATGCTGTGCCATCGGCTTTGATGAGCTCACTGATGTGCGACCTGATGTACTGCTGATGCTGTGATTCGTTGCGATTCCAGCCACATAAACACACACACGTACATATTTAGACACTTGTGTGGTTATATAGCGCGCCAATAAGTTGTTATTGCTTTTCAATTGAATTAGCCAACAACACGCCGAAGTAATGTTTGAATTTTGTTTATGCGCTGGATCACACGCGCTGTCGGCTGGATGAGTAACTGACGAACTGACGCTGAGCGCCAAGTGTCGGCCGAACTGACTGTTCGTCGGACCGCGGCTGGCTGCTTGTCGGTTGTGTGGGTAGTACAGTGTAGTTGCTGTCCAATTGATGGAACGAATGACGTGTGGTCAATTGAGTGGAAAATCGTGCATTGAGCAATCAAACTAAACAGCCATATGCAACAAGTTACATTGTAGCAATGTTATGAGCTATGTAATATATGTGTGTATATATGTTTATTGATATGAATTCTTTTGGTGAATTAAAAGAAAGATACGATTTCATTGCAATTTTGATATTTTTTTTTGCCTCAGCAACATGTGGCATAAGTGAATATCAGAGTTTAGTAGATCGAACGGTTGTTTGTTACAACTTAGAATATACAAAGACTGTCAACTCGGATTAATTCTGCCGCTACAAAAACAACAACAACAGGCCATCAGGTTTTGCGGCGTTATCTTTGTCGGCATCCAGAGACAAAGTAGACCTGATAACTTTGGTAGAAATTGAGCTGTGTTGATGAAACTTGGTTTGGTTAGGTTAATTTATAGGGCTCATCCACGGACCAAAAGTGACGCGGGAGTTCACTTGGACCGCTGTGAACGCTGGTCTTTTCTAGTTTCCAAAACATCTAGATATGGATTACCAGACATATAGATCGAAGAATCCTTTTGAGATTACCATTCCATGTCGCCTTCCTTCCTACAGCTTAGGAAATTTGGTATCCGACAAGACGTGTACGCATATTATTCTATAGGACAGTGTTCAGTTAGAACAACTACTATTGCTGGAAGAATCTCTGAACTAGAAACTCTTCCATTCCACACTGGGCTAGAGAAGTCTCACATCCTTCCAAGGTTTGGTAGGTGTATTCTTACCGCATATAAGCCTATTGAATAATGTCCAGTTAGAGCAGCTTCTATTGCTAGAAGCAATTAATTCAGAGCATCTCTTCCATTCCACACCGTGCTAGAGGAGTCCCACATCCGTCCAAGTTTTGTTGTTGACCAGCGCCTGCCAAGCTTACCGGGTGTCCATAGATGCAACGACAGAGCTCAAGGAGACAACGGAGTATCGATATCTTGACGAAATATGATATGGATTATTATCCAAGACAACGGTACAATCTTCATAGAAAGTGATCTGATCGGAGCACCATAGAATATAAGTAGCTGCCATACAAACTAAATCAAGTTCTTGTATGTAATCTTAGTATATCATAGAAGTTGACAAGTGATGAGTCGGCGTTACAAGTATCCGAGAGAAAAATTATGCTGAAAATTAATGGTTCTTTACGCATTGTCAACCGCGAATACCACAGTCGATCTAACGTTGAGCTGTATGAGATATACGACGACATTGACATAGTTCAGCGAATTAAGAAACAGCGGCTACGCTGGCTAGATCACCTCGTACGTATGGAGGAAAACACTATAGACCTGAAAGTCTTCGACGCAGTATCCGTCGGAAGAAGCAGAGGTATAGGGAGACCTCCACTCCGTTGGAAAGGCCAGGTAGAGAAGGACCTGCCTTGGCTGGGAATCTCCAATTGGCGCCACATTGCAAAAAGAAGAAACGACTGACGCGCAGTTGTAAATTCGGTTATAATCGCGTAAGCGCTGTCTACAACCGTAAAGAAGTTTTCTGGTTTTATTTATTTATTTTTTTTTATTGTTTTTTATTATTATTATTTTTTTATTTTTTTCTTTTTTATTTTTTTTATCATTTTTCATTTCTTTTTTTACTATACATATGTATACATATATCAATCTTTTTATATGCTTTTCATTCATACAACTGATTCCATTTCTTCGTTATTTTACTTCATTTGTACTGATGTGTGCATATATGTAAGCCAGTCTTTTCCACCTCCACTATTTTGACTCCACGCAAATCTCACAATTCCACGCGTTTGCGGTCGGTGACACAATAATGCCACAACGCCATGGCCCCATGGCAGCGTCTAAACAAGCCTAATATATTTTGTCATAACGGCAGCAGCAGTCAGCAGTCAGCAGTCAGCAGCAATTGCCATATTGTCGGTTGCGAAGTCGCAAGTGGGCGTTTTCGCTTTCCAAAAACAGATACGCAACTTATTGGTGGGAAGTCGAAGGCATCTGTTGTCATCCACAACAACAACCACACAGCAAAACCGAACAAGTTAAATAGCAAAGACGGCAACAAACCGAAAAATCAACCAACTATTTATTGTTGCTGCTATTTCAGTTGCGTTCCAATCAATGCACTGTGGGCCACAGTCAAAATGACATAACTGTATGTATGTGTGTGTTTTATATTATTAGTAGGTATTGAAATTAAATTTCGATTATATGAAGATAATTTTGAGTGCTGTTTTTTTTTTTTTTTTTGTTGAGCAACAGAATCTAAGCTAAACTCAGGCGAAATAATTTGTCGAAGATTTGGCGAAAAACTCACGTAGAAGCAATGAAAGATGCGATAGTCATTATTATGGTGCAAAACCCCAGAGTTGTTGGCCCATAACTTCGGTCTCTTGTTACGAATAGATTCGTGCAAACGACGCATAACACTCAAATAGTATTCCTTGTAGACAATTTGGACGGTCGGAAAGACTTCGGAATGCAATACACCTCGATAAGAGGTTGATTTTTGATCTGTTTTGACGTGGTTTTTTCGGCTTCGGCTCACATTTGCCACAATAATCGACAGATTGATCGTCTGTTTTCGGGCGGTAAGCAAACGTCTGAAACTCATCGCCATTAATAATATCTATCCTGATAGCCGGAAAGCGTTGTTTCACAGACGTTAACGCGACGCTGTTTTTTGAAAAAATTGAGTGATTTTTGGAACCAATCGTGCTTTCACTTTTCCTAGGCCAAAATGATCATTCGAATGGTTTTCACAGATCCTTCTGATATTCCAACGATGCCCGTAAGATCTCCGGCTATTAATCGTCGATTCTGAAGGAACAATTTCTTTATTTTATTGGCGTGTTGATTATCAGTAATCGTCATTAACGCGTTCTCGACTCTCTTTGAATAATATGTACCCATCAAAATCAAAAACACTTGTTCGTTTCAGAATTAACTGAGCGCAAATAGAGCAAAGAATCTTATCTAACCTCATTGCTGCTAATCTCAGAAGATAGGGGCATTATATGTTAAGTGGTGTCGACTCAATTATTTCAATTATAGGCATGAAATTTTGAGTGCATTTTGAGTTGAGAGTACTGGTAGCGTAGCTAACCTCACATTATTTATAATCTTAGTTTCAAGTTATTCGCAGATTATTATACACACTGGACCTATTTAATATTCAATAGCAAATATGAAAAAATAAAAGCAAACTTTACAATGACACACCACAAGTCGCCCTTCTGCGCACCCTGTCGGCTGTCTTATACATTCAACGCAGACAGACAGACAGGCAGGCAGACGGACAGATTTGTGCTATTGTGCAACAATAGAATTTTATTAATTTGATTTGCTTTTATAAGCCGTTTACTTATTTTCCACTATCTATCACATCGCCTTGGTTTGCTTCTGCTCGCAACTTGTGGCAATCGGAGCCAGTCTCAGTCTTCGCAGACACCGCTTTGCGCCCACAAATGACAGTTATTTGTACATTTATACAAATTATGTGAACAATCTGCATTTTGAAGTCGAGATTTTTATTGTAACTGTATAAATAAATATGTGTGCGGCTGTGTGAACTTATAGCACACATACGCGTAGGTGTGTGTGTGTGCGCGTGTGTGTTTGTATTCATTCAACTTGCTGCGAGTCAAGTGCAATATTATAGAATCTTGAAATTCGAGTTAATTTTCTCAACCGCATGCAATAATGCTGTTCATTTGTGGCCACATACATACATATACTCATAGTTGCTAGTCTGCGCGTCTATGAATGTTGTCTTCACAGCACTTGTGAAGTAGAACTTTGTCCGCCAACTATTGTGTGCCACTTTAACGTATATTTATTTTGTTGTATTTGTAATATAATATATTTTTTCGCTATTCTCAGCTCAAGTTATAATATACATATGTAAATATGCTATACATAGGTTAATAATGGCGCTATTAAGACCTTAGTTATTGCCTTATCAATGCTAAATTACACTTGAATACAGTTGCAAGTGTTGGAATTGGTGTGGAAGTTCAAGTGCAAATGCATTTCATTCATATTTAATACCGCTTAGGCACTTGCGAATGCTTTGTTGTTCTAAAAAAATATATTTCTTTTAATTATACGCCAGTTCAAACTAACCTAACCTGACTAATGGTGGAGTTTTTGTGTGAAGAAGACATTTTTTGAAATTCATAACAACTGGTGCTGTTAACTGTAGAATTTTGTAATATTTATTGTTGTATTTACAACGCACTTTTTATACTCTCGCAACAAAGTTGCTAAAGAGAGTATTATAGTTTTGTTCACATAACGGTTGTTTGTAAGTCCTAAAACTAAAAGAGTCAGATATAGGGTTATATATACCAAAGTTATCAGGGTGACGAGTAGAGTTGAAATCCGGATGTCTGTCTGTCCGTCTCTCCGTCTGTCCGTCCGTCCATGCAAGCTGTAACTTGAGTAAAAATTGAGATATCATGATGAAACTTGGTACACGTATTTCTTGGCTCCATAAGAAGGTTAAGTTCGAAGATGGGCAAAATCGGCCCTCTGCCACGCCCGAAAAAGGGCGGAAACCGAAAGTGTCATAACTAAGCCATAAATAAAGATATTAAAATGAAATTTGGCACAAAGGATCGCATTAGGGAGGGGCATATTTGGACGTAATTTTTTGGAAAAGTGGGCGTGGCCCCGCCCCCTACTAACTTTTTTGTACATATCTCGAAAACTACTATAGCTATGWCAACCAAACTGTATAGAGTCGTTTCTTTTAGGCATTTCCATATACAGTTCAAAAATGGAAGAAATCGGATAATAACCACGTCCACCTCCCATACAAAGGTTATGTTGAAAATCACTAAAAGTGCGTTAACCGACTAACAAAAAACGTCAGAAACACTAAATTTTACAGAAAAATTCCAGAAGGAAGCTGCATACAGGCTTTTTTTAAAACTTGAAAATGGGCGTGGCGTCGCCCACTTATGGACCAAAAACCATATCTCAGGAAGTACTCGACCGATTTCAATGAAATTCGGTACATAATATTTTCTTAACACCCTGATGACATGTACCAAATGGGTGAAGTCGGTTCACAACCACGTCTGAAATCTCGATTATCATTTTATCATGCGAGAGTATAAAATGTTCGGTGACACCCGAACTTAGCCCTTCCTTACTTGTTTCAAAGTAAATTAATTATAATGCGCGTAAATAAAAAACTTTAAATAACAACCAAAATAGGGCGTTGAAAGTTTGAATGTTTTCGAAAGATTCTTATAGTGTTGTGTTTTGTTGTTATAATTTCAATTTTTAAGTTTTCGTAGCAAGTGCGAAAATGGTCAGTAGGAAATTGTTTGCGGCTGAATTTACAACTTGTTTTTTGTACTAACAATTTTGAAAAATTACAAATTTGTCCAAGGCTACACTGGCCACTGTAAGCTGAATAGGCATCTGCACAGCATGGGCCTATCAGCTTGTGTCGTTTCTGCGACAGGGAGCCTGAAACTCCGGAGCATCTGTTGATCGACTGCATAGCAGTCTGTAGCCGCAGAGCCAAGGCGCTTGGAGTGATGTTTCCGGATAGGGATCGCATTGCCTCGCTAGCGCCAAGCAGTCTACTGGACTTCATTAATTAGCTGGGGCTAAGCGAGTCAATGTGAGTACGGAGAGGGCACAATAGACTATAGGTCGCAGTGCATTCCTCATCATCATTCATTCATGCTACACTAGAAACATTTCCGAACATATTGTACAGATCGGACATATAGCATATAGCTGTCATAAAACCTGGTTTTGGTTTGGAAATAATTTTTCTTTGTAAGGGGTATTATACGCCTGATATTATTTTGCTACCTCTATGGCCATCTACGATTTACAGAAAATTTTTAGTTCAAGTTTTTTTTTTAATGGACTCAGAAACCGTCAAAACGACATGAAGCAATAATATAAAGTATTATGGACTATACAGTGAAATCCGAATAATTAAAAAATCATATTTTTTTAGAATGCTTCTGCTGCAATACCCTTATACCACACTTCTTCGAGAATTCTGTCAAACTATGCTAAAGTTTTTGGTCCCTTCTATGCTACCTGATCATTCATTATAAACCGAAGATTCTCAGTGCAATTAAGATCCGAACTGTTACCTAGCCACTCCAAAGTCGAGACCCCGATTTTTGATAAATAATCATTTTTTACTGGCGGAGCTGAAGCCTTCCTCTTCCTTCTATCGGCGGGTACTCAGTCAAATACTCCCAGAGCTGGAGTGTTTTCATCAATTTGGACGATATGACCTAGTCAGCGTTGCCTCTGTCTCCTTATTCGCTGAACTATGTCAATGTCGTCGTATATCTCGTACAGCTCATCGTTTCATAGACTCATCAGATGTTGTCATCGCCCACGCCTCTGCACCATAACGCAGTTGCCCAAGGCCATGGTAAGAAAAAGCAACCGCAGATAATTCGGCTGCTTCCTTGCTTAACTTTTCTTGGATCACATTTGTCCTTGAACCGTTCACCAGTTCTCCTTCTTGCGCAGTACATACCGTCAAAAAAGGTTGAAGTTGAACTTATTTGAGAAGATAACTTTTCGCCAATCAAGATAAGGCTAGTTTTTATGGTCTTTTGCCCATCTTAAACGGTTCTAACGCGTTTTGTGGTTTCAATTGGCTGTTTGACGGGCCAACGAGCGTTTACCCAACTTCGTGAAGCCTTCGAAGAACGGTTATTGCGGTAACTTCGGTACCGACATCTTCAACTAACTCCACCTTATTGTCCTCAATAGTTTTGAAGTGATTCCTCAAGCTGATATGTTCCAAAAACTTTCTCTTTTAGGAGACCTGGTTCTTCTAAATTCTCCATCTTACTAATAGTTTTGGCAGCTGAATTTTAAGCTGATTTCTGAGTACCTTATATTTGAACTATCTTATGTTGACACTAGCTGTGTTGGATGAAATCCCGTCTCTAATTGCAAAAATGGAACGATCAATAGCAACAGGAAAGTCTGCACCATCATTGTATGATGATTAATTTGTTGATCAGGAATAGTTCTTCCGATACTTTTTCTTTTCTTAATTCAATTTTGGAAATTAAATAAATAAACAGAATTGGCAGAGCTTTTGTAGGAGATGCTATTATTCGATACTGTGTATTCTGTGCTAATTAATCAATATAAGACCCCGTATACTAAAGTATCATTGAGGTACTTTAGGTTTAAATAATCGATACCAACAGTAACATGTACATATGTATGTATGTATAATCTATTTGCTATTTTTTTCTTTACATTTTTTATAAATATTATTTATTATTTTTTACTGAAAAGATTCTACCAGGTATTTCGGCACCTGATCTATACCTACATACTATGTATTTTTTACCGGAAAAATAAACAAAGTTACTACATTGGCATTAGGGCAATTAAATTAAGTGTGCCCGACACAAGTGCTATGAAGGGTCTAGTGGAAGGTGAGGCCAACAAAGTGTGTTACACTAATGCTCAATTGAATATAATATGTATGCTATATACATACATACAAATATTTTTATTTACTATATTTATGTTGAAAAATACATGCATACATTTGTTTGTGTGCGCATAAATACAAAAAAACGGTAAAAATAGAAATCAAAATACGCAAGAAGGTCAATTATCTGGACTGCTGAACTCAATCAAAGCATTGAGAATTTTGGGAAAACTGTTTGGAAATTATCAGGTGCGTGTATTTGTTTGTATACGAGTATATGTTTGCTCTTTGTATATAAACATAATTGTTTTTGGCTTTTGGCTTTTCAATGTAAACAAATTAACAAAACTGTTGTTATTTTTGATAATAGTAAAATAATACGAAATCATGCAAGAAAAAAAGTAGAAAATCATTCAAGAAATTTAAAATTTTTATTCGACTTAAAATTTATTAATTTTTGTAAAAAAAAAAATAAATAAAAATTTTTTAAACAATTTTGGCAACATTGATTAATTCCACTAATTTATTACCACCAAAAGAAAGACAACTAAAATAATTATTTTACTATTTCCTCAATTTTTAAAAAGAAATCGTAAATAGTAATTACTATATATTTATAATCCTGTGTATTATATTTATAATCCCGTCAACTTTATATACAGACGTCAAAATTAAATATTTGGAATATTTTATATTTTCGCTTGGCGTTTAATTTTCTGAAAATTCATCGCAATCTATTGCCAAACACACACACGCGCGTTTCAATCTATAGGCAAAGCACATAAATTTAGCGCGCTGTTTCGAAAATCATTTTGTGCGCATCTCCATTCGTTGTTCTAAATATTCTCTCGTCGACTTGCCCTCGTTTCAACGCATAAATATATCCATTTACGCGCTCTGTGCGCCTTTTTATTGTGGCTTTTAGTGGGCGACATTCCATAATTGTGCTTCCATGGATGTGTTTTTGCGCCTGTAGTCGACATTAACCCTTATCTGCTGAACAGGAAAAAATTACATTTGGTTATATTTTAATGACTAGTCGTTTCCAAAATCAAAAGCTGTGCAGTAATTGTCGGAAAACTAGCCACATTTTATGTTTTTATCATTTTAATATCCCTTACTCTTAATGGATAATATAATGCAATGTTCACATTAGAGCACAAATTCATTCAAATCATTTCATTTGTATTATTTTATAGTTTAATTTTTTTTAGGCTCAACAGCATTTTGGTATCATTCTTATTATAAAATAGTCTAATCCACGAATCTGGAGAGTCTCTACTGAACTGCGTTAAGCGATCGGTAATATTTTAGAGTATACTGAATATAATTGTCAATCACGTGTCTTTACTTTGGTGGCTGATTCGATAGGTACTAGTCTTCGAGAAAATTCTAAACCTCTCTGGTTATATATAAATTATCTAACTTTCTCCCTTGTTTAAATTTAATTAATAAAGCTGTTTATTACAAAGGTGTATACGTCATTTATTAAGCAATTGAATAGAATATATACTTATAATTTCATTATAACTCTGGCGAAAACTTATTGAATAATGTTATTGTAATCGATCGTGATTCACCTCGCAAACAATGCCAAATTCAAAAACAATAGCCCCAGCTAAATATTTTTTTTTTAAGTTTTAATAGGAATTTTATTTTTATTTACTTTATACAATAGAAACATGTATGCGATAGAATTTTCTATATAAAGGGTGATCCATTTCAAGGTTCTAGGTACTTTATTTTTTTATAGAAAAACACAGAAACTTCAAGTGTATAGGGCAATATTTATTATCATTCGAAAGCGCATTCTTTGGCATTTCTTTCTTGAAGATTATTTTTTCAAATGTTGGCCGTGGCTACATCTCCATCCGTTGAGTTCAATTTTTGATGACTCGTTAGAGCGGCGAATAACAGGCGTTTTGCTCCAAGGCCTGAATCGAAGCGGGATCGTCCGTCTAACTTCGTGATATCATACGATCTTGGTAGTCAAATAAATTCATTGATTGATGCAGTGTGAGAGAAGTGGCGCCTCCTTGCTTAAACCAAATGTCACCGAGGTTACGAGCTTCAATTTCAGCCATCAAATAGTTGGTTATCATTAACGTTCTCAGCGGCATAATTTTTAAAGAAATATGGACCAATGGTTCCACCGACCCACAAACCACACCTAAACGTTGGTTTTTGGGTGAAATGGCAACTTTTGAATCTCTTAAGCTTGCGGCTCGATTTATATAAACTAAACGTGTGTGTTTGGAAATTAAACTAAAACAGCGAAATTTCCTAATGAAATATATCGCAAATCGCTTTGAAGATGTGTCACGTACAAAAATATATTGTCATAACCTATAAATTTCCCCAAATAAGTACAAGCATATGCTTTAGTTTATGTTTATTGATAGGCGACCATAATGAGCCACAAAAAAATTAAGCTCACATAGCTTTAAAAGCCATTTTTATGCTGAATTTTATTTCAATTTTTTACTCAAATAAATAAATGCAAAAAATTACGATTTTTACACTCACATAAAAATTAAAAAAAAAAATGATTGACTCAGAATTATGGTTAAATTCATTTAGGTGCAAAGAAACAAGTCAAACTTGTACAGTTTATAACAAATATATGCACATATACTTATTTATTCTAAAGTAATTATGGAAATCAAGTTTCTAAATGCGAGTTTGATGTTATTAACCTTTGGCTGTGGTTGCATTTAGTATTTTAAAATGAATTTGGAATTATTTAGCAAAGATTTAAATACAATTCTGAAATGCAGGGAGAGGCTTTTATTTATAAAAATAATTATTTTTCTTGAAATAAACGACTGCACTCTGATGTGTCGATGATTTTTCGCATTTCCGGGTTCTGTCTAACGCTGAAAGCTTCAGCGGTCAAATATTGACGCTGTCAGTTAATTATTATTTTTTTTAATAAACTTTAATTGAGTTAAGAGAAAAGAGTATCGAATGAATCCAAGAAAACGTTACCTGCGTTTTACAACATAACATAATTTGGTCCATTAACCAGCATCTGAACACCTTGAGTTCATTTTATTGCGTTTTATATTTAGGAATTGGGCGATCCTAGAGCGATGATTACGTCTTTTTTTTTTTTTTTTGTTCTTCTTAGAAAAATTGGATATGTGTCAAGCATACCACTGGAACAACGAAAAATAGTAAATTATGAGTGGTACACAACTATTTGTTTGCCAGTTGTCTTTAAAGAAATCAGGAAAATCAACCGCCGAAGACGGATCACTTTTCACCACCACAATGCGAGCTCTCACATAACGACTGAAATTTATTACATCGAAGTTAAAGGACTCACATTGTATCATATAATATCCATATATGAACTTATAATGGGTGATCCAAATATAAGCAGTTTTTTTAGTAGCCTTTTTTGACAGATCACGCAGGCGACGTATGGCCTAGCCAGCGCATTCGTTGAATTTGTATGCGCTTCACAGTAATCATGTCGCCGTATAGTCACACAGTTCGTGGGTCCTTCTTCTGCGATTCTTATGGCTCACGTGGACGGCTCCAAAGTTCTTGCGTTGTAGCGGCAAAAAACATTCTTGAAGTAATTTCGAAAAATGGTGCCGAGATGACAGTTGTTGGCTAGATAAAAATTCAGGTCCATTCCGGTTACTTAGACCCGATTGTCGTGGGAACAGTCAAGTGCTTTCCCATATCGGGTCGGCATCGGCCATGTTTCTGCGCTGTATAATTTTTCTTCATTGAATGAGCGATCTGCTTCTCAACTGCTGGCAAGAGTTATTATGAACTTGATCTCCAGGCTTAGATTATTGATGGAATTTATACTGGTTCCGATATATAAAAAGTCCCCAACTTTTTCAAATTTATAGTTGCCAACAATAACGTAATTCCCAATCCGCGAGGAATCTTAGTCTTCAGGTACTTAGTTTTTTCTTTAGTTACGTTTTCTGATTTAGTTGACATTTCACTTCAGTAAGGTTTGCCATTTCATCAAGAAAAGATTTACGACCAAACAACGAGTCGAAATTGTAAAAATTTATTATCGTAATTCGGTCGCCATAATTGTACTGTCAGATCAATAATTGAAAGTCTAGTAGATAAATTTTAAGCCAGAGGCACAGTACAAAATGTTCCCGTACTAGTGAATGTCAGTGGTGTCGAGAATATTGCTGCCGCCAGCGCATCAATTGAGGAAGACCCAAATCAGTCTATCGCACGTCGTTGTCAAGAGTTGGGCCTCGCTGTGATGTCGGTCTTTGAGATCTTTTGAGATCTTTGCCTACATCCTTACAAGCTCAAATTGACGCAATAACTGAAGCCGCTTGGCCACTACCTTCATCAATGATGCTCATTTCTGGCTGATGATCAAGACCGGCATGTTACTATGAATGGAAATCGCTACCGCTCAATGATAACCGAATATTTTTGGCCCGAATTAGATGATATGGACCTAGGCAATATGTGGTTCCAACAGGACGGCGCCACAAGTCACACAGCGAATGTCATAATCACGAAATGTCCCAGTCAATTGGCCACCTTGGTTGTGCGATTTGACGTCGTTAGACCATTTTCTGTGGAGCTATGTCAAGTCTATTGTCAATGCCAACAAGCCAGCGACAATTGATTAACCTCGTACGAATATTGAACTTAAAATTGCAACAGTATCGAACGATTTATGCTTAAAGAACCATCGAAAATTGGATACAGCGTCTGGACGTCGCAGTAATAAAGAATTTCATTGGTATCCCAAACCGTTTATGTTTTATTAAAGAAAAAACTTTAAAAAAAACTCTTATTAAATACCCGTTACATGGTTGCTAAAAGAGATTCACCTGTAAAGGGTAATATTGCTTCGCCTACACCGAATGTTTTTTCTTCTTCTTCTTTCAAAGTGTTTTATATTAAAAAAATGAAATATTATTGTTATTTGTGACTATGTTTTTCGCTTTATCAATTAATTTAATATTGACTTAGTTCAAATAATTGTATTTTTAGGAAAATTATATTAGTTTTTCCATTTTTCAATTTTCTCCCACAGGCAACAGCCTATGAAATTATGAATATTTTCCCTCGCAATTACAAGCGTTTAGCATTCATGAGGTTATATAAAATAATTTATAGCGCTTAATTCCCATAACAATTGTCCTGCAATTGTTGTCGTTGTTATTATTGTACAGTTAAAAATAAAAATCGCCTCGCCAAAGCGCACAACGAATTGCGACTGTAACAGTGGGAAAGTGCGAATAAGCGGCGGAATCAGCATCAATTGGCAGCGATTAGATTGTGCAATGTCACAAACATACGCATACATACATGCATACGCGCCCACTTAACGGGATGCAGAAAAGCAGTCATAGAAATATAGCAAATCAAAGGTATTGCACGGTATCTAGTAGCAACAACATTTACAACAAAGTCATATGGTTGCAATTGAATTGTTGCGCCACTTGCAACGCGGACCACAGTGTTCGAATATGTGTGTGTGTTTGTGGCATAAATGTGCAGCACCAATTAATAGTGGAAAATGACATTTTAGATTTTTAGATTGGGGTGGATGCATGCAACATGGGGGAAATCGGCTAAACAAAACAAGCGAAAAATTGCATTGCAACGGCGCTGGAAGGTCACAGGCTGCCGGCAAAGGTCACATGTTGTTTCGCCCAGCACCAAGAGCTTTATATGTGGCAATGTTGCTTATATGTGTGTGTTTGTGGTTTCCATAAAGCATGTAATTGGTTGCAGCTAAATTGTACCAAGTGCTTTTAGGGATTTCTTATGTATGGACATACATATGTATGTTTGTATGTATGCAATAAATCGCCAAATTGTCGGTTTAACGCTTTTTTTCGTTCTGATTTCACCAAAGTGTGTTGCGCAAAATCGAAAAATGGACAATTGTCTATTCGAAAATTGAAATTGTTGTGTTAATCAAAAATTACCGTTCATTGTGCATATATACATATAATATGTATGGAAATATGTATGTGTGCCTTTATGTATACTTGTGTGTGTGTGTGCATTTGCAGCGGTGTTATTATGGTCATTATCACCCTCACCACTTGTAGATTCTTCGTTAAGCTCATGTTGTTGTATTACATTTTGTTTTCATTGTTCTTCATTGTTATAAGTACTATTTTTGTTATCTTCATTGTTGTTGTTTTTGTTTTTCTGCAATTTTGCTTTTGTTGTTGTTATTTACAGTAAATTGTATTGTTGTTATTATTTTCTGTTACATTGTTGTTGTTATGTTAATGAATATTAAATAGCCGTGTTGTTGCTCGTGGTTTTATAAATCTTAGCGTCGACCTTCATGTGTTTAGTGGTTTTTGTTGTTGTTTTTTGTTTGCTTAGTACCCAATTTTTGCTTTTGTTTTTGATTTCTGTGGTTTTGTATGCAATCAACTTGCAACAAAGCGGCATCAAAGCGTTAAAGATGGAAGTGACTTTTGATTTCGGCATTAAATTGCCGTAAATATGGTCCATACATTCATACGCACATACATACATATGTATGTGTGAGTATGCATTGGAGCATATAAGCAAGCGTTTAGTATGTCTTCAAGCATTTAAGGCACGTTGCGTAAGACCCCAAAGCTGGCTAACGAGATAATATTATCTGCTTCAATGAGATAATCTCACTTCTATTATCGAGTTCCGGAGATTGTCTCGGCAGCGATTGTATGAGACCAAAATTTTGATTGTTTTTAAGTAGCTCTTTCGGTTCCTCTTTGTGTAACCTCGCCAATCGAAATAGAATAAAAAACGGTTAATATCATTCACTGTTAGTAATTAATTGTTGTAAATGAGGTACAAACATATAAAAAAATAACTTTGAAAATATTTGTATTTGGAAGCGTACGTACATATGTAAACGAATAGGTGCCGTCAGACCCAAGGCAATTTTTTTTTATTTAAATGAGGAATTATATTACAGGAATATGTACCTCAGCTGTGTGATCTTTACGTACTTACTTCGTCGGTTTTCTTTTAAAGTCCTTAATTAGATTTTCCGCAAATCAAATGCTTTTGAACTTCCATAACTCGAACTTCTATAACCCCAAGTTCTCCATAACTCGAAATCTTGATTTGTTAAATTTCATACAAATTTTGTTCCACATCTCGAAGTCGAAGCTTGTTTTTATGGATTTCGGTGCTTCAAGTTAGAGAATGGATGTGGAAATTTTCCTTTCCACTTTGCTTTGGTTGTCAACCAAAACTAACACTTTATTAAGTCGATCCATAGAAACATTATGAGCTTCGGCGATGAGTGTGTAAACAAGCAAAATTGCTACATTTGGGACGAAGAGCAACCTGAATTCAAGAGTATCATCTAGCAAAAAAAAAAAAAAAAAAACAAAACGGTGTGGTGTGTGGTGTGGTGTGTGAGCCAGTAGAACAAGACTGCGCCACTTTCAACACATCGCACCAATGGATTTATTGCAGATAATTTCACGTTTTGTGCCGGTCGATTGGCCACTAAAATCGTGTGATTACACACCGTTAAACTTTGTCCTGTGTGTGCGTCGCTATTGACAGTCATGTATTTAATGTGGTCGATAATTTCGTCTATCTTGGAACAAGCATTAACATCAACAACATCGTCAGCCTCAAAACTCAATGCAGAATAACTCTTGCTTACAGGTGCTACTTCCTACTGAGTAGTCAAATGAGAAATAAAGTCCTCTCTCGACGAACAAAAACCAAACTCTATAAGTCAGTCATTATTCCCATCCTGCTATATGGTGAAGAGGCATTCACGATGACGAGTCTACGCTACGAGTTTTCGAGAGAAAAGTTCTGCGAAAGATTTATGGTCCTTTGTGCATTTGAGACGGCGTATACCGCATTCGATGGAAAGATGAGCGGCAACATCGACATAGTTCAGTGAATTAAGAAACAGCGGCTACGCTGACTTGGTCATGTCGGTCAGTTTTAAAAGTTTTCGACGCAGTACCCGCCGGAGGAAGCAAAGGAAGACCCCCACTCCGTTAAAAAGACCAGATGAAAAAGGACCTGACTTCGCTTTGAATCCCCAAATGGCGCCACAAAGCAAAAAGGAGAAACGACGGGTGCGCTGTTGTTACTAGGCTGTAATCGCGTAAGCGGTATCTACGCCAGTAAAGAAGATATGTAAAGTCTAAAGTGTATGCGAACAATCCCGCTTCGGTTCAGACCTTGGAGCAAAACATCACGCATGTCATTCGCCAGTTATACCAGTCGAAATGCTTGAACGAGTCATCAAAAGTTGAACTTCACGGATGGACCGGCCAACATTTGAAAGATATAATCTTCAAAAAATAAATGCCAAAGAATGTTCTTTCCAATGATAATAAACATTCCACATTAAATTTGAAGTTTTTTGGTTTTTTTCTTTCTAAAAGTAGACCTTGAAATGGATCATCCTTTGTATATACATATATTTTTATACCCTGAACAGGGTATATTAATTTTGTCACGAAGTTTGTAACACCCAGAAGAAAGCGTCGGAGACCCTATAAAGTATATATATAAATGATCAGTATGTTGAGCTGATTCGATTTAGCCATGTCCGTCTGTCCGTCTGTCTGTATATATACGAACTAGTCCCTCAGTTTTTAAGATATCGTTTTGAAATTTTGCAAACACCATTTTATCTTCAAGAAGCTACTCATTTGTCGGAACATATAGCTGCCATATAAACTGAACGATCGGAATCAAGTTCTTGTATGGAAAACTTTCACATTTGACAAGACATATTCACGAAATTTGGTATAGATAATTTTCTAAGKCAACAATGTAATCTCCGAAAAAATTGTKCAGATCGGYTMACTATAGCATATAGCTWYCATAYAAACTGAACGATTGGAATCAAGTTCTTGTATGGAAAACTTTCACATTTGACAAGACATATTCACGAAATTTGGTATAGATAATTTTCTAAGGCAACAATGTAATCTCCGAAAAAATTGTGCAGATCGGCTCACTATAGCATATAGCTATCATATAAACTGAACGATTGGAATCAAGTTCTTCTATGGAAGACTTTCACATTTGACAAGACATATTCACGAAATTTGGTATAGATAATTTTCTAAGGCAACAATGTAATCTCCGAAGAAATTGTTCCAATGGGTTAACTATAGCATATTTGGATTTTTTGGGACCCTCAATTTATCAGCTGCTAATTTTGAGAATTTAAGTTTTTTATATTTTTGATTTTTGAATATTTGAATATTTGAATAAAAATACTAATTGGCACTTTAAAAATTACCTGAAATTCTAGACTGAGCGCCGCTGAATATTTTAGGATTTTTGCCGAAATATTTTGTTCTGTGCCTTCTTAATTAATTACACTTTATAATAATTTATACTTCTTCTAAATAATTAATTGAGGTAACTAAGTTGAACATGTTTATCCCACCTTAATCTTGCAAATACCGCAATTTACACGCTGACGTTATGCACATGTAAAATGCGTTGATTTACAGGTTTCTTCCACCAACAAGAATACTGCAATAAATACATATGTGAGTGGGCACAATAAAAAAGTTGACGTTAGTGTCTATCCTGTTAGCAAATGAGTAAATTAATATTTTTAAAACGAAAATCAAACAGGTTTACACGGTTGCAGTTATTGTGCGAGCTTCAAAGCCAGCCTAAGCACTTACCGGCACACATTACACACATGCATGCCAATATATTTGTCGTATATGAGTTTATATAATATACATCTGTGCCTAGATATTTATTTTTTGTCATAAATAATTGCACACACATACACACACGCTGGTGGCTGAGTGTGTCAGAACTTTAGTCGAGTGCACTCGAACTACAGTTGCGTGCAATATTCTTGGGAAAGGCAAGTGCATTAAAGGTAAAAGCGCTGGCTGCAGCACAAAATAGCTTTTGGAGGTTTGTATGTGTATGTTTGCCAGCATGTAAGTATGTGTGAATGCATGTTAATGTCATATTATCGCCGTGCAAAATATATAAATGACGGAACTGAGATCAAATGTGACAGTAAAAATATCAAATATTCTCACAATGCAAGTGCATACATCACTTAGACGACTTATATTATTAACTACTCATACTTGTATTTTTGTATGTAGATGTGTTTGCTTTTTTGCCGCGTGCTGTGCGCCCTAAGTGCGACTGCAGTTGTAAATATGTCGAAGCAAATGAGTATGCGAGTTTGCGCTTTCAGTCGTTTATGATGAATATATGAGTGTTTTTTTTTTCACATACATATTTATACACCTGCATGACGTTAACCACCTGTAGTAGCGTTCCGCACAACCACAACAACTTGTGTATGTCTGTATGTGTTCAACTGTGCTGTCAGCGTTTAATTTTTTTTATAAGTTTTGCTGTTGTTGTTGTCATCGCGTGCTGAACGTCACATATAGTATTCATTGCTTTCATTATATACCCATAAACTATATTCATTATACCTGTCGTGAACACAGCTAAAGCTGCAGCTTCGCAGTAATAACTTTGGTTTTTGTATTTTCTTTTTGTTTTATTTTTTTCTTTCTCCACATGTTCTTTGTTGACAATTCCCTCTAATTCTTATTGCATTCTATTTTATAAATAAATGTGCTCAAGTGAATATCACACATATTTTGTCAGCATTAAGTAGATATTCATTAATTGAGTTAGGTGCATGATTATATGTATATGCATAATAGATGTACATATAAGTATATATGTGTATGTATGTATAAGTATATATGTACATCTATGTGTATATGTGCCTACGAGTGTAAAATATAAATTAAAACTTATCTTTGTGCATAATTTGTTGTTCAGCCGCCATAAATAAGTCYCGTAGCCACATTAAAACTTATATACATACATACACAGGTATACATACTTGTATACATATACATATATGTATGTGTACATAAGAATCGTCACTTGTATTGTCGAAAAATGGCACACTCTGTATATACACACACATGGTTGCGCGTCAATTGAGCGCTACGGCTAATGATCTAAATATAGGCACGCGTACCCACTGCTGCAGTGTCTACGAATTGTGTTTGCCATGTAAACTGGGCGATTGGGTCGCTGGTGAAAATTAGTTGCAAATTTATACTTTTTATTAATTACATACACCGTTATACGTACATGTTTCCGCTTTTCCCACAGCTACTTTTAATATATTCATAAATTATCTTTTTATCTTATCCAGTCATTTTAATATTTATATAGTAAAATCTAGTAAAGAGTAAAAAAAGTCGACATGCAACTTAAACATTTTATTAAAATTTTTTTTTTTATATGAGGATGTTGCTGAACTTTTGAGGTTCGCTAAAATTTATAATTAATTATTTTATTATACATATGTATATGTCCTATATTTTGAGTATTTTTTATTATTCAAATATGTCTTTTTTTCATTTTCAGGTAAGCAACTACAAATGTATTGTCGCAAATTAGCCACAAAATCGTTTTATATCTGCTGAAGATCGTAAGTAATCGTGATTGCAGATATTATGATACTTAAAACGTTACAAATCTTAGATCGACAGTTATTTGACCACGAAGGCCGTATAATCTAACAGTTTCCTCTATAATATATATTTCATTAAAAACGCCCACTACGGTGAAGGTTGTTAGGATAAAAAAGGCCTAAGCTGTTTTCATTTACAAAGAAGGCATAGAAAGTCGTGTCCTGAAAAACTTCATCTTTTAACAAAATATCCGTTATATAAAAAAATACCTGAGCTACCATAAGCCCAACCCCATAGTTAACAAAAATGTTTCTATTAATAGTATCTTACTTAAAGTATATCATTTAATAATAATAATAATAATAATAATAATAATAATAACATAATAATAATAACTAAATCAAAAGTTGAGCACTAGGAACAAAAAATCTCCACCTGCTTCAACTGTTGTTGGTGTTAATGGAAATTGTGATCTCGATGTCGTCTTATGCAAGAAATTTATTCATTTGTCTACCTTTAAGAACTCTGTCACTGAGGAAGATATTACATCTTTCGTTGTAAAACATGCTAGTGTTGATATACTACATCCTTTATGTCATAAACTACTTTAAAAATATACTAATATTAATAATTTTAAGAGGGTAAATTTTATGTTATGTTACCACCTGGTCCTCATATTTTTAAAGGCGTTTTTTTTTTCTTCAGTGTGGCCTTCTGACATCAATTTGCGAGCTTTTGAGATTTTTCCAAAGAGAAGAGGACTGGAAGATTTATTCTTCATACACTAAACTAAATAAATAATGCCTAGCTAGGGTGTTCTAATATCACCTCCATGAAAAAGAACGTTGTTCGACAAGCTAACTAATAACTAACTCACGTTATTTCAATAGAATATTAATCTTCTTATATTCCTTGCTTTGAAGACTCATTTTATTCTCACATTTTCTGTTTCCGCATTAACTTGAATATTTAGACAAGAACTAAGGGGTTTCAAAATATTTATACCTTTAACAGTGTATATTAAGGTTGCCACTGATTTAGCAATATCCATCTGTCCGTTTGTCAGTATAAACGCGAACTAGTCGTCTCTGTAAATTTCTGCGTCCGACCTTTCTCCCCATAAGCTGATCGTTTTAAGATCAAACATTTTCTCCATTCTAATTTGTTAGACGGGTATTTACTTATCGAAATATCTATGTTATGAGGTACCTTGATGGGATTTTCAACTCGAAAAATATGCCTGAATATACATTAAATTACATATCACGAAGAATATTATATTTCAAATATAGTTTAATTGCTTCTAAATATTCCACGAATCCATGTGATGTAATTTGTACTGTTTTCCCCCGGATCATGTTGTTTTCAAGTTTAATTTGTATGCAAGCATTGATTCTACTATAAATATAAAAGAAAACAAAACAAAAAACAAAAAAAAAAAACAAAACAAAAAAAAAAAAAAAAAAAAACAAAACAAAAAAAAAAAACGTGAACTCCGGTCGGACCGAGGCTATAATACCCTTCATAAATAGAAACAATTCTTTACAATAACTTGATTTTGATCAGCCAGAGAATGTATTTTTGCTCTGGAGAATAATAATTTCGTGAAAATATCTTGGCAAATAAAGAAGTTTTCCATTCATGGACCCGACAGACAGACGGACTAAATTGACTTAGCTCTTCATGTTGATTCATTTCAAAGTACTCAACTTTTTTTTAAAGAAAGAACGCCCAAACTTGAAATTTAATGGGGAATAGTTATTATTATTCGAAAGAACATTCTTTGTCTTTTGAAGATTATCTCTTTGAAATGTTGGTCGCGGCTACGTCTCGAATGGTCCATCCGTTGAGTCCAATTTTCGTTCGAGCATTTCGACTGGTAAGTGGGCGTTTGACACGCTCATTGCTCGACGGCCTGAATAGAAGCTCGACGGAATGAATTGTCCGCATAGACTTTAGACTTTACATATCCTTCCAGAAAAAAACAGTAACGGTGGTCAATCGATTGGCTCAGAACTTGAAATTATCTGCTCACCTAAGTTTCTCTCAATGAATCCATTGATTGATGCCATCTATGGGAAGTGGCGTCGTTTTGTTGAAATCAACTACGCTGAGATCACAAGCTTCAATTTCAGGCATCAAATAGTCGGTTATCATGGCGGAATAACGGTCCCCATTGTCGGTTACGTTCTCATCGGCATCACCGATGATTTAACCGACCCAGAAACCACACCAAACCGTTGTTTTGTTTTGGATGGAATAGGGACTCTTTAATCTCTCCAGATTGCTCTTCGTCCGAATTACCGCAATTTTAGTTGTTACGTACCCACTGAGCCAGAAATGGTCCCTATCGGTGAACAAAATTTGGCTATAAAACTTCGGATCTTCTCCCATAGAGCGAAGCTATGTCGCTTGGGAAGGTCCAGCAACTTCAGTTCTTGCACAAGCTGTATTTTATATGCTTTCTCGAAGTAAAATGCGCCAAGTCATTCAGTCCGAGTTGTTGTGAAGGACGACGAATCGACACTATTCGTGTGCACTCTCAGCTACGACTTATATATTTTCCTCACTGTGTGCTGGACGAGTGATTAGTCAGAAAAGACTTTTGAAAAAAAAGTACCTCTCTTAAGATCCAAAATAGTTCATTGTTCGCATAACCTCCGTGAGTTGGACGTTATCAGTGGATACTAGCACTATTAATATCGAGTTACGCGTAGTAAAAAGTGTTTGCGAAGTTAACTGTTTGAATTTTGACACCAAAGATACAAAGTACTTTCAGATATCTGTTTCAAGAAGCTTTTGAGCGAACTTTCTCATGATTTAATAGCAGTTAGTCATCTAAAAAATGGCATCTGAGCCGTTTTGGTTACGAAATAAGTAAATGCTAATGCCCAAATAACAGTTCAATGCCAAACTCGTTAGAACTTGTCAAAACAAATTTAGTTCAAATTAGCATTCTCTGACTAAAACCCCTAAAAAATCAAACTGAAGTGTTCTAATGAGTGTCTCAACTTTCGGTGTTGTTAGATTAACTAAAAATTTAATGCTTACTTTGCTCAATTATATAAAGTATGTAGTGGCTATGTATATACATATGTACAAACGATTGTTAGTGCAATTAGCAATATTCAAGTTGACCTGAAAAGTTAGCCGTCAACAGTTTGGTCGGCTAGAGCATTCAAGTCGCGTTCGGATTCAATATTTGCACAGTTTAGGTATTTTTCAGAGGCACACACATACACGCCTCATCATTCGTATGTGTGTGTGTTTAAAGTATGTAAGTGTGTCACATTTGTTGCGCGATTGCCAAAGCTTAATGCGCTTGTTAACAAAATGCCATTTTTACTACTTTTTTTTCGAAGTATTTCATTTTCTTTCTAGTTCTTTACAAGTTGCTTACACATGTATGTATGTATACAACATATGTATGTTTGTATGTATGCATGCGGTAATTTGTAGTGTTTTTTCTGGCAAATTGAATAGGACACAATGTTAATTTAGATTAACACATGAACGACAAGTTCGCTATAACAACAATAATAATAATAATAACAACAACAACGGATCATTAGCACAACAACCACATGTTAGACATGTCGAAAGTGCGAAAAGTGCGAAAAATTACACATCTTGAATTTCAGTAAATAAAAAAAAAACGTATAAAATAAAATAAAAGCAAAATCAATAAATGTAAAGTGAAAAAGAAATTCGAACAAAAACAAAATAAAATGCAAAAAGTCAAAAGCAGCGCAATCGAATTGGTGTTTCGTGTACCCTTCAATCAAAGTCACAAGACTAAAGCGATTTTTAACACATTGTATAGACAGACAAACTTGCATATATACACACATATACAAGTAAGCAATAATGTTTATGTAAACTTTTATTTAATTTTTGAACAAAAATAAAACAAAATCATAAAAAATTTAAATTTTATATGCAACAGGGTATATAAAGTTTTCATCAAACCAAAAGGAGACGTCAAAAAGACTATTAAGTATATGTATATGCACATGTACAAGTATAAATGATCAGTGTGACGAACTGAGTTGATTTGGTCATGTTCATTCCTTTGTATATGAGCGATCTACTCCTTTAGGTTTAGAGATATCCATCTGAAATTTTGCATATGTCTTTTTCATCCTAATAAGCTACTCATTTGTCGTAATCGTCAATATCGGGCCACTATAGCATATAGCTGTCATACAAACTGATTGATCAAATCATGTCCTTGTATGGAAAACTTTTTTATATGATAAGATAACGTCACGAAATTCGGTGTGAGTTATTCTCCAATATAATGCTACTATCTCCCAATAAATTATTCAGATGAGACCGCACTAGCATATAGCTGTCATACAAACAGATTGATCAAAAACAAGTTTTTGTATGGAAAAATTTTTTACATGACAAGATAACGTCACGAAATGCGGTGTGAATTATTGCCGAAGACTATGCTATAATCTCTGAATACATTTTTCAAATCGGACAGCTATAGCATATAGCTGTCATACAAACTTACCGACCAAACCCAAGCCATTGTATGGAAAACTTTTTTATTTGACAAGATATCATCACGAAACTCGGTGCGGATTGTTGTCGAAGACCATACTATGATCTCTGAACAAATATTTCAAATCGGACCACTATAGCATATAGCTGTCATACAAACTTACCGACCAAACCCAAGCCATTGTATGGAAAACTTTTTTATTTGACAAGATATCATCACGAAACTCGGTGCGGATTGTTGTCGAAGACCATACTATGATCTCTGAACAAATATTTCAAATCGGACCACTATAGCATATAGCTGTCATACAAATTGACCGTTCAAATTGAAGTTTTTTATGTAAAACTTTCTTACGCAGTACATATCCACAAAATTTTGAGTATTTTTATACTTTTGAAACTATCAGTATAGTGTTTTAATTAATTGTAATTTGTTGTTTCATTTTCTTTCTCTTCTTCTGCCACATTTTACTTCACAGCCGGCAAACAATTTGAAATTTACATGTCTTTTCGTTGTTTGTGTGTGCGAACAATGCGAAATCGCAAGACAAATTATTGCCAACGATAGTTCACATACATATGTCCACACAAACGTACATTCATACATACTTGCACAAAGAACTGCATGTGTATATACACATGTACTAGCTGCAGACATTTGACCCTGTAATCGGCCATTGGCAGCTTGACCGTAATTTCTGCAAAAAAAGTACATGCAAAAAAGCGTGTACTTGCGTTTCTGCTTCGTCTTTCCGCTTGAGAGGCCTACATGTGGTTCTCACATATAATCAAATGTATATACTTAAAATACTTTTGTATTTCTAAAATTAAATAAAACCAAAAATGGGCTGGTTATTAGCACCTGATTGTGAACGAATATAGAATATAGAAAGAACTATTTTAATATTAATTTATATTTAATATTATATTGAGGCTGCTAAAATTTTAAGATCTGCTGATTATTTTGTAATGTAATAAAAAAAAAATAAAGTTTTTTAATGTTGCTCATACGCCCTGGTCTCTTACTATGTAAAGTTATTAAATTTCTCCGGTGTTAGTTCGGTGCTGATAATTTGCTGCTCTTTCGAGGTTTGAGCAAAAAAATATAAAGATTTGAATTAATTAACTATTAAATTATTATTTTTTCAATTTTAAATATTTCGTATAGGCCGCGTGCAATTTCAGTTTGGGGAACAAGAAAAAATCACACGAAGCCAAATGTAGTGAATACGGTGCTTGATCGATGGTATTTATTGTGTTTTTGGCTTTAAATTCGGTCACAATCGTGGCTCGATGCGATGATGCATTATCATTGGGTAAAATCCATGACTTGTTCTCCCACAATTTCAGCAGTTTTCGAAGGTTGTTTTTTGAGCTGCTTTGGTGTGTTTTTTGGTTGCGGCTCGTATTTTGATCAAGCATCTCCAAAGAGACCAATTTACGCTGCTCTTTTTGAAAAAAAATCAGCTTTATCGGAACGAGTCAAGTAAGAACGCATTTCATACCCAAAATATTCACCAAAATCGTTCAAACAAATTCGCGAGAGATGTCGAGCTCTCTTGCCATCTCTCTAACACTTGCCTGACGATTTTGAAGCACCATATCCTTCACTTTTTTTTTAATATTTTCATCGGTTAAATAGGTCGAATGTCATCCAGAATGAGGCATGTCTTCAACGACCTCTCGTCCGTTTTTGAAGGTTTTGTACCACTTATTGGCTTTTATTTTTGGTAAAACTGAATCACCGTAAGCCTTTTCCAACATTCGTAACGATTCCGCATTCGTAATTTGGTTAGCAATATACTTCGAAATTTGAGACAAATGCTTTGTGCGATATTTTTATCCATTGTAAAAATCGCAACGCACTAATGAGGTGTATCGACTTGAGCAGCTGCTGTAAACAAACTGGTTGACAGATCGCACTCATTTTTGGACAGTCCTTTCTACTTAGCAAAATACACTTTTTCAATATCATTTACCCGGGGAGATTTATTACAATTTCCGTGTGCTTTTTTGTCACAATGTAAGTTACTAACGACGTTAAATATTGAAATATTGTTGAAAATACGAGGTATGTTCAAAAAGTATCGCGAATTTTGAATTTTCGCGGGTTACGTATATTCGAATTTTGAATTTTTTTGTGGCGTTATGTTGGTACTCGCGTCTCTCACTTATGCCGAGAAGTTCGGCCATTTTGAATGTTCATTTATGATTTGCTTGCACCTGTTTTGGATCGTCTTCGATTTTTACCTATTCAAAAAAATGGATCAAAGAACCTGTATCAAATTTTGTGTGAAAAAGGGAATTAAGTGCGCGGGTGCATTGCGAATGTTGACTGTGGCACACGGAGAAGCTAGCTTGGACCGAAGCAACGTTTATCGATGGTACAAAATGTTCTCAGAAGGCCGAGCAGATGTGACAAAAATCGGCTTTTGCACCACGATAACGCCACTGCTGACACATTGTTGCTTGTGCGCGACTTTTTGGCCAAAAACAACACACTAATGATGCCGCAGYCACCGTATTCCCCAGATCTGGCCCCCTGTGACTTTTTCTTGTTCCCTAAACTGAAGAGGCCCATGAAAGGACAACGTTACGCTCTCTTGACGAGATAAAGACGGCAATCGAAGGAGGAGCTGAAGATGATAAAAAAAAAATGATTTTTTGAAGTGCTTCGAATATTGAAAAAACCGTTGGCACAAGTCTATAATATCTCATGGGGATTACTTTGAAGGGGACAAAATAGATCTTCATGAATAAATAAATAATTTTTGAAAAAACACAAAATTCGCGATAATTTTTGAACACACCTCGTATTTTCAACAATATTTCAATATTTAACGTCGTTAGGAACTTACATTGTGACAACACCTCGTATAACTAATATAATAGGTTGTCAAAAAAGTCTTGCGGTATTTTTATTGAATTTTCAATTGTTCATAAATTTTTTTTTGATGACTCATGCCCAGCTCTTGACCGATGCTACGGCTGCTACTATGCCGGTCTCTTTCGACCAATTCAGCGATTTTATCGCAATTTTCGACGACAGGCCTTCCGGACCGAGGCGCATCTTCGACCACCCCTATACCAGAACGAAAACGTTGAAACCATCGTTGTGCGGTGGAAATGGAAACTGTATCGTGTCCATCGTGTTATCGTAGTAGTACTGTAAAATATGCCGTATTTTCTCTTTATTTTGCTCCATGTTTGAAACGCTTTAACTCACGAACGGCAATCATTCAAACACGTGTTAGCGCGTGAAATGAGCTTTCCAAAAAGGTATAGCATGACCCGATGCGACGAATAATACTGCGCGCTCTCAGCGCCAACTAGCGAATATACCGCAAAACTTTTTTAACAACCTATTATATCGAGCTTTATAATACTACAATGGTATATAATTCTTTTTATGAAAATTTCGGAATTTTTCTCGGAACAAAAATTTATTTATTCAGTAATAACTATTTTCCTCAATTGTGGGGCTCAGCATGGACATTTTTCACAGTATAAAATCCAGTTTAGAAAACATAATAATGATGAATGTGAAAATTCCGTTTTAACAATGCCGGGTTCGTATCGAAATATGCTTGATAGAATTGTCAAAGGAAATCTAGGTAGATCTTCTTTGAATTATTTAGTGCTTTTTCTTAAGTCAATTAGCAATTTCTGCCAAATTCTGTTTTATGTCTCTTAAACATAACAGTAATGTGATTTTTTTTGTAATGATATTGCTATGTTAATGAAGTTTGAAGTTCTCAGATCTTCTACATTATATTGCTATTATGTAACAATTCTTAGTTATTTATAAATCTGAATGAATTCTTGTTACGTTTTAAGATAAAAACTAATAAAAATACTGCACATGGCTCTAATTATTACGCATTCTCTAGCAAAATCTGAAATCACAGTTAGAGTGTAAAAAACCACCATATCTATCTAATACATATACACCATATCTATCTAATCAGCTTATTGTTTGGTTTACAATCTACGTCAAGATAAGACACTATCCCAGCATTGGTATGAATTTGAAGATACTTGAATATAGTCGGAAAATATATACTATTTTTAATAAAAGTAATGCAAGTTCATATGACGTCGTAGTTGTCTGACAGCACACTTTTCTCAATGGAAGCGTAAAAATATTTTGTTGCATAATATTAACAATTAATTTGAAACATAATTTTACTTCTGTGATTTTTTGCCGTGTCATAAGCGCTTAACCTAACATACTGTATACTCGTACATATATTTGGAGATGTGTATATCGTCACCTAAATTGCAAAATAACGTAACATCACCTTTCATAAGTTTATAGGCGAAGTTAAAAACATATAATATAACCACTCAATTTGAAACAAAATTTCGGTTTTGGTTATAATATGGTTATAAATTGGTTATATATTGGCTATATCTGACAGGGAAAGCTGAAATTCGAATCTAATAATCGTAAGCAATAAACAGCTCAATTTCGATTTTTTAATGATACGTTGTTTTGCATTTTAGGTGACGATATGTTTACCTATAAAAAAATAATTTCAAAAGATATGAACATGTTTACTATAACATTTAAGTTTATTCTTCCACCAATTTTATCAATGAAAATTTTGTTTAAACTTGCGCACACTTTTTTTTCGATAATATATACATATTTAACATATATACATTTTTGCAGTAATTTGATCTTTTGCCGAACGTGTTGTCAAGCATGACTGAAATGACTATTCACGTCATAAATTTTATACATATATGTATGGTATAAAGGGGTCGACAATAAGAGCGAGATGACTTGTGAGCTTCTTTGTGAGCTAAAAGCTCTTTTTATTTTACTGTGGGTTCTTGAGAAAATAATTTAAAAATGTTCACCTTATTTAGATATTTTTCACATATACGTACATATATGTATGTAGATCCGATAGAATGTGAGCGTAGTCTGTATAATTAAGGCTGTTTAATGAAATCTTTTATTTATTTGATTTTTCGTTTTAATAATAATACCCAACGATTACCCTCCTCCCGCCCAACCGACGCGAGGGGCGCAATCCGCGAACGAGCAGAATTAGCCGAGTCATAAAAGGCAAGGGAGTTTTAAGCGTTGCGATCTTAAGCTGCTCAGCTACAGAAACACAAACTTCAACAGCCAAAACTAAGAATTAGATTAAAGTTTATAATTTTTAAATGTTACTTGTTAAGAGTAGATAAAATCATTTTTTTAATGGTAAAGAGTGAATCTGTTAGATCAACTGTGCTGGAATGAGAATTGAAATCGTGACATATACGGCGGAATGTTCGTTTAACTCGAAATTTGCTCTAGAAAATTTTAAAAGTAAAGGTCTAAACTGCCTGGTAGAACGAGCGGGAATGTTAAAATTAATATCAGACAAGAGAGATGGGCTACAGACTGGCCCATTGATGAGTTTTACAAGAAATAGCGAGTGTAGGGCGATTTATAAGTTTTATACGGTTAGTGTAAGGGGGAAGATTTAAACTGGAATCCCAATGCAAATGATTTAAGGCAAAAAATAAAAATTGTTTTTGAACGGACTCTATTTTCTCAGAATGAACTTGATAACACTTCCATACCACGGAAGCATACTCTAATATAGGCCTCACCAAAGATGTAAAAAGAATTTCCATGGTAAGCGGATCTTTAAATTCTTTAGACCAACATTTAACAAAACCAAAAGCACCTTTAGCTTTAAAAACCATGGAAGATGTGTGAAGATTAAAATTGAGTTTGGGGTCCATAGTTACTCCCAAGTCAAGAAAACTGCATACTTGTTCCAACCTAAAGCTTTGTATTACGTATGAAGTAGGGTCTACAGATCTACGTGAAAAGCACATCGTTTTACATTTTTTAAGTTTCAATGGCATGTCATTTCTAACACACCAAGAAACTAGGTTATTTAAGTCTGTTTGCAACTGACATCTTTCGCTATTCGAGATGAATGATTTAAAAAGTTTTACATGGTCAGCATATAATAAAACGTTTGAAAACTTAACAACAGATGATATGTCATTAATAAATAACAAAAACAGAATTGGTCCTGAAGGAGCATTGATTATATCGGAAAGAGTATCGTTAAATATGACTTGTTGAATTCTATTACTAAGATAAGAAGCAACCCATTTTAGAAATATTGGTTGAAAACCAAGAATATCAAGTTTATTCAAAAGAATTTAATGGTTTACTTTATCAAAAGCTTTTAATACGAAAGTAGCACTTATTTTAACTTAATTTGATATCCCATCCCATGACCACATTCAATGTAAATAATGAGGTTTCACTGGGGCAAATCACAATCCATACCAGAATAGTTTAGTTTGATCTTAAAGAATTCGGTTATCTTCTTCCATACAGCTTCTCCAAATGGCGTCTGGTAAGATTCGATGCTTTTGATTCGAAAGAGTTCAAGTGCATTACTAACTGTTTATACCATAAACAAGACATATTAAGTTTGCGCCGATGTTCAAAAGGTCGGAAACTCTATTAAATACATATATACAAAAAAATGATCAGCGTGATGAGCTGAGTGCATTAAGTCAATTCTGTCTGTCTGTCGGGACGAATTCGATAAATCAATCTGAAAATTTGCATATTTTTTCTCTCCAGCGTGCAAAGTCCAGTCCTTGTTCGGGAAACTTGTTTATTTTCCGAGATATTTGCTTGAGATTTGGCATGGATTATTTTCTATGACAAATGTCCATCTCTGAACAAATCTTTCAGATCGGACCGCTTTAGCAGGGAAGAAATGAAAATCAAGTTCCCTTATGTAAAATTTTGTATTTGTGAAGGGTATTTTAGCATAGGTGATATCGAAGTTTACTCCTTTTCTTGTTCTATGACAAATTTTTACATATTACCGGTTCGATAGTTGCTCCAAAATCACAGGGTCGCCTAAAACATTTAAAATTCACTTTTCCCAAAATGCAAACCCCTATATTCCTCTATATATGTACATACATATTTAGATAAGCATATTCACGGCACCGAAGTCTCGTGGGTAATTATTATGAAATCGAAGTGTTCAAACAGTTGGCTTGCTGAAAAAGCTTTTACTTTAACGAAAAGTGACCGAGTAGAAATGTGATTTGTACAAATAAAATACCGTGCCTATCTGAAATTGCGGTTTATGACATAAGACCATAAATACTTACAAACATACATACATACGTACATGGTTATGGTTAGAAACTTGCCAAAATAGCATTTGTATAGTTCTTATAAGCTATTGATACCTATTGTAAGTGGCATGGCGAGTTATTTCTTTTCTTCCATTTGAACTATTTATGCTCAGAGTTCTAAAGTCTTAACGGTTTGCGTGACACTTTCAAAAAACAAAAAAAAAAATATTTCCATAAATATCTTGTGAAATCGGAAAGGTCGTTTCTTGAATAGTTTTTGGATTTCAGCGAAAGTACAAACATGTATAAATGAAACTTTAAACGCGTTTTTCTCTAAACGACATTTTTTCAAAATTGCTGGCGTCATAACTCGACGAGAAATTAACCAATCGACTTCAAATTAAAATTGAGTATTTTTGAATACATTTACGATACAATGACCTACGATCTTCTTGATTGGTTGAAAATTGTTAATTTGGCAAAAAACGGCAATTTTTTTTTTTTATCTAAAAACGAGTTTTTTTTTTCAAAATTACGCCATTTTGTTAATTTTGTTGTTTTCAAAGATTGTAGGTCATTGTATAAGAAATATCTTGCAGTTTAATAAACTTTTCAAATTTTTTTGTTTCAGCTACTCATTCGGTCGGAATCATGCCAGCATTTGGGACACTTTTTTTTTTTTTGCACCTCCTTTATTTTTCAAAAAATAATTTCTGTAAAAGAAATCTTAAATTTCTAAATCTAAATTTCGTTCAAAGAAGCTTTAAATAGTCAATCGCGTACTTTCTCTTAAAAAAATTCAGGAAGATCGCCTAATTTTTTGGCTATACCAGAGCCCCTTAAGTTCTATTGTGGGCAAATATTTTACAGTATTAATAAAAAATGTATCCGAAATACCACAAATTCCACACTTAGCCTTATCTTCATTGGTCAAATTTGTCGCGTTTTGCTCGCTTTTTCCATCTTCACTCCCTTCTTTTGCGAAGTTTCGGTTTGTTTTGTTGATAAATTACTGATATGCATAGCGCCAATTTTGAGTTAAGTCACATTACTTACCCTGTGTGTGCTATCATTTTGCTTTAACTCTTGCGTTATTGTCGATTAATTGATTGTGGTAATATTAACTTGTTCATGTGTTATTGTAGAGCGGTGCGCACAAATAAAATAAAATAAAATTACAAATAACAACAACATATATAAAGAATAAACAACATTATAAATATGAGGGAAGTTCGATAATACTGCGACTTCAACTTAAACTTCAAATACAAGACTGCTAATGTGACTGTCAGCTATCAGCTTCTTATAGACGAGTGTCAAATCTTAACGGTGTGATATCTCACGATTTTGGTGGCCAAAACGTTGGATCCTTTTGGAACATTTCAAGAGCTCATAGAGCGAGTGATAGGAAGGTCGAACGCTTTCAGTTCTTGCACAAGCCGTATTTTGTACGCCTCAATTTCAAATCTCGACGCAACATGCGCAAAGTCGTTCCATACGTCTGTGCTGTGCTGGATGCGAGTTATATAGTCGAATATTATGCAATAATGAGTGCAGGGTCTCAAGATGGGTGATAGATGGGTACGCTCAGTAAGAATTTTCGTAATAAAGTTGAACGATTTTTAAACGTTATTTAGGAGTTAGTCTTTCGGCGATGAAATGCCAAAGAATATTCAAAAAGAAAAAAATAATAATATGACGGCTGGTCACGACTAACGTGTGATCCGTCAGAAAAAGGCTATACTTGGATTGCTCGTCATATAAGTTCTTTATTTATTGAGAATAGAAATAATGGGATTCATTACTTCCTAGATAGTTTTTTTGTTACAAAACATCATCAATCACTGTGACCAGAGAAAATCTTGGTAGGATTTATGGGTCTCTTGGCCCGATCCCCTTAGTAAGATAAATAGGGATTTACCGTCATCGTAAGTGCGATCTTACATTAAACTCTCCCAGAAAAGACAGCGAATCGCGCTTTAGATCATTGAATAATGGCGCAGAAAGATATTGAAAGTGTTGCTCTTGGTTTGGATACCGGATATATGGAAAAAAGTGGAAACATCTTAAAAGTAAGTAACACAAAAAGAAGACCACGGAAACTTCAAACTTAAAAGTAGTGCCATCGATGATATTGTCTGACTTAAAGTCTGAGTGCAGCAATTAACCCATAGAGAAGACCAAGAAATAGCCAGCTCTCATGAGAGAACTACGAACTGGAAAGGACTAAAATTATATCCAAGCAAGTTTCTTCAAAATTGTTTTGAAAAGATTTTATGCCGCTGAAACAACCATACACAATAAACTGTTAATTCCCTGAACTGTATAATTCCAACCTTCCGTGAGCATTTACTAAAGCTAAAAACCACCATACAATTTTTTCTTTCAAAATTTGAGGTTAGAATCAAAGATTTATCGAAAATAGAGGTTATCTACATTAAAAATTCCTCATTTAAGAGACTTGAGATTAAATATGACTACAGCTGAAACCAAATTACGAGTCTATAAATTTTTGGAAATATTAATACGTTAAAATAGCATTTAAATACGTTTAAGAACCACTCGATCCGTTGGTAGATAAACTGATAATAATCAGCAACGCATGCGTTGATACCTCAATTAAATGTAATTAATTTTATATATTATTATCTTCACTCTATAAATAAGTATATTTCTATGTACTTACATACATACTCGTAGTAATGAATGGAAGAATAAACGACGCATTTCCAAATCAATTATCTCTTACTGCCCTGACTACCTTTACATAATTTTATATAGGTATGTTATCTAGTCGTTAGAATTTTGGCATGCGTAGTTTCTGACTGCCTCTAACACCGATACACTTTTGATTATATAAATTGTTTTCAGGGTCGTGAGTTTTTAGTTGTTGGGCTTAAAAAAATATTGCTAGAGATCAGTTAAATAATATTTAGTTCTGGTCTCTCATTGTTAGTTTAAAGAGCATTACAGTAATAAACTTCGCTCATTAACAAAGGTGAAATGTAAAATACCGAATATAGTAGATTGGGTTAGGTTAATCTGGTAGTTCCATGAGTCACGTATAGCCAAGTTTTGAACCTTTGCGATACCAGATGGAGTTCAGTTATAAGATCCATGAGTAGTAGCCATCCTTTAGGATGCCTGCGCTTGACGCGAATTTTAACAAACTTTGTGGCCTCACCATCGTTAACTCCTCCAGTGTATCATGTCGTGGGGACCTGTTGTCTTGCTCTAGATATTTCCTGCACTCTTCTCGATCTGTCAGCTCCATGCTGTGGGTGTGTGTCGCCACAAGACAGTGACCAGTTAGCAATCCGATCATGTTCCTACAATCTCTTCTATCGAATGTCATCATCATATCAGAGATTTTGCGCACTCTAGAATAACTAAGGGCTGTACTTCACTATTCCAAAAGCTTTTTTAAGCATAAAAAAATTTTAACGCTACTGATGAAATCAGTGTCTGAACAGCTAAAACTTTGCCTACTTAAATGTTTATAACAGATAATTGCTTAACAGCCAATCGTCATTTCGACGTCACAAATTTCAACATATAATATGATTGAATTGTTGTGATTGTTGTACTCTTAAAAGTTTTCAATTAAATTTAAAAAAAATGTGAACTGTTTTTTTTTTAGACATTTCGTTTCCCAATCGATTCGATTCTTTGGCATTAGTCAAGTGCTTAAAGTAGATTAGATTGTAGAGTACATACAGTCTAACGGATGCGTGCATTGCCTATTATGGCACCATCCAATCATGAAGTAAAAGTCTTAAAAATGATACATATAATACATCAAACTAAAAGAAATTTCTTCTATTTTACTTTTGGAAACTTAAAAGTAATAATAGATTATTTCACGGAGTAAAAATTAAACAAATAACTCTCAACGTACAATTCCAAATTCGTTCCACACAACTAACTGTTTTTTTTAAAGCTAATTATTACTTATATTTCGTAGCATATCCTTTTGCAGATAAAATTGCTTCTAGTCGCCTTGGCATAGAGGCGACAAGTTTTTAACAAAATTCTGGTGGTATTGCGTTCCAAGCCTCCAAAATAGCCGTTTTGAGGCCAGCGATATTTGTATACTGCCTTTGGTACACTTTTCGACTGACTTCTTGCCATATGTGCTCAGTAACGTTCAGATCTGGAGATTGGGCAGGTGTACCCAGTACATGTGGGCAATTGCATATTAAGCAAGTATGAGTAATTTCCGATTTGTGCGTCGGATCGTTGTCTTGTTAAAATATAAAATTGTATTTAATTCCCAATGTGACACATGACTGCATTAAATTTTCCTTTAAAATGTCGACATATTGACCTTGCAGGTCAAAAATGCAAAATGCAGGTTGCCATTACTGACTCACCACCCATAAGCGTTGCCCTAGTATGTTTTGGAAAGTAAGCTTCGTTGGGATGCCGCCATACAAAACTTCAGCCATCAGATCCCTGCAAGTTATACTGCTACGAGTCATACGGAAGTAATTAGGTCATAAGACACATTATCTTTTGGCAAGAACATACTCCATGATGAAACTGCGCAACCCACAGTGACTCTTTCTGGGCGAAGTTCTGTCTCGTGGATTTTTTCTGAATTTGATTCACGCCATATACGGTAATTTTGCTTGTTGACTTTGTTCAATAATTTTTCGGCAAAGGCCAGGCGGATAGGCAAATCTAGAGGGCTTAAAATACTTGTTATTTGAACTTTTTGTGGAAACAAGTTTAAATCATTCTGAATTAGCTACTGTAATTACCGTCTGCTAACTCCAAGTAGCTAGTCGAAACTCTTAGATTGTGCTAAATTGACGATGCAATACCCACGATTGTTTGTTGAATACAAACATGCAGATCTCGATAATCCGATTTTCTTCCGATACTTCCAGATTCGGTAAACATATTCACTAGGGTGTTTTTTTTTTTAACTATTAATTTTTTTTCAATCCCGTCATGAAATTTTCTTGGAAATACCTTAAAAAAGATCCTTGAAAATTTAAGCCCTTAATATTAACATTCGGCCCCAACCTCACTTTTGTTACATACATTTCTACATGTATCTTCTTACATAAGCTCATGTGTATTTTTATGCATTGCGAAATTCTGGCTCGAGTAGCTAATTCAGCGTCACTTTTCATATATGTATTCAATACGTTTACTTAGAATCTCTGCCTACGCTGTGCTTTCGAAATTAATTTGCACAGGGTTGTTAATCAAAAAACACGTATTGAAGTCGATAGCGAACGACGTGAAACAAATTTATGCCAACCGATTTTTAGATGTAAGTATGTGTGTGTATAGAAACGTGCAAATGTACTTAAAGTGCTAAATTCAATCTCATGATTGCCCCCAATAGCAACACTGCCCAGCCCAAAATGGCCAAATTTAAATGTCGAAAGTTCTATTAGCGACAATCGAATACATGACGAGTATTAGTTAAACGAGTGACTGACACACGAGCAAATGTTTATGCACCTTTTTATTGTTTTAAGTGTTTCAGTCAAGTTTACGGAAATGTCCGGAAAAGATTGCCAATAAATTTACTACCGTTTGAACAACGCTATTATCTGAAACTGCTCGAGTACTAAATTTTATAGCTGAAAACTTTGATATACAGTAAACACGTACAATTTTACATTATGTTTATTAGAACTCTTTTTTTCGACAATTTAAGCCGTAAATGGAAATTTTACACGCCTACATTTGGTGCGTAAAGTTTCATTATAAAAAAATGTGTAAATAATTATTTGTTTATAAAGTTTTGTTTAGATTTTTTCCATATTTTTTTTTATCATAACTACATATAGACATTACCTACACTAGAATAACGACCGTTAATTACAATGATCAAGGTCACCATAAATTTTCCTTTCCACAAATTGTAATGAGTAAAAAATTCGAGCGAAATAATTATTCCGTGCGAAACACTTTAAGGTGGCAGTGGTGTAGGTACTTTTCTATAAACAAGTACATATGTATAAACTATCTGAAAGTTATGTACATTTTCGAAATGGGAATTATAGTCCGGATTTTTTTGAAAAAATATATATTTACTATATTTGATAGACAAAAAATTCCTTTTAATTTCAAAAATGTTCTACAGCTTTCGTAAATACTAGATCAGCCAATTCAGTGTATGAAATCGTAGAATAGATCGCTCTGCATACGAGTACTATCCAAAATTTAAGGCTCATTAGAAGATACTTCTATATGGAACTTAATCAGAGAATTGGTAAAAGGTGGACGTAGTACTCAACACTTTAAGAACTATGATATAGCGGTCTTAATGAAACCTCACGGTACTGGAATAAAAGGTTTAATTCACAGACTTCACTTTGGTAACGAAATTCTAGAGACATAAAGGACTTGTGCGAAAAGTAATAGCACCGAGTCGATTTGAAAAAATTTGTTGAAGCAATCGTTACAATTCTTTAAAAACTTTTAAAATAGGCTGCTTCTGTCAGCGCGATTTCCAAGCATTGAAGGCGGATGACATTCTCTGGAATAGCCTTGAGAGCCGAGATGCATGCTGTTTAGATCCCCTCTGCCATATCAAAATGCTTGCCTTTCATTGGCCTTTTCAGGCAAGGAAACAAAAAAAGTCCGGGGGCTTTCGCTTGACCCTTCGTTTTAGTCTCTTACTTACGTAAAACTTGGCGTTGTCGGTTTTTTCAGGAGGAACGAATTCATGGTGTACGATGCCTTTGATGTAAAAAAAAAATCAAGTGATTTGCTCATTCATCCGGTCTTCATCAGCGACCTCTTCCCGAACGTCCAAAAAGGTATGGTGCCACCGAAACACACCACTTCTTGCTAAAGCAACATCTGCGTAAGCCTGCTTGATCATATCAAACGTCTCTGTCGCAAATTTACCGAGTTTCACACAGAATTTAATCGCGTAACTCTGCCCTAACGACCGCTGTATTATCATCTTCCACCACTCACAGAAACACGTCGCGCGAAAATGTTTGTCCTGAATGTCCAGATGGTCGCAGACAACTGACTTGCCGCTCATTCGTTAGCTAGGAACGCCTTCTACCGAATCCAGTCGGTGCGCACACGCTCTGAAGTACAGTAGTGGCGGAAGAAAATCTGTTCTATTATAATACTTTCCGGACAAACCCTGTACATAACCGTACCAGAGCCGAATCCAATACAAGTTGTTCTCGCACGAAACGTTTCCAAGCAAATGGTTGCCTGGACATGTCGCAACCACACCACTTGAACCACGCAGAAAAGTAGGTTCTGACTGATACATAACCATTCTTTTGCCAGTTGTCTTTCAAGACATCAGCAAAACCAACCTCCGAAAACGGATAACCCTTCACTACGACATTGCTAGCTGAAACGACTACAATTTTGAGCTCTTAAAACATTTAATTAATGAGACATCCACTATATAGTCCTGACTTAACACCAAATGACTTCTTTTTTTTCCCGCACGTAAAAGATAAACTAATAGGTCAACGTTCTTCGACACCTGATGAACGTTCAGGAGTGGTGTTTTGAAGATACCCCAGTCAGAGTGACAAAAGTGTTTTGACAATTGGTTCAAACGCATCCAAAAGTGTATAGGCCTTAATGGAGAATATTTGAAAAAAACGATGAAGTCATTTTCGTTGATTAAAAGTTGGGTTTTTGTTCTCTAATTCCGAAATATAAGAGGCAACCTATGACGACTGCAGACTGCTGAGTCGAATTCCGTCATATTGGAGTGAATATACGAGTATGTCAGCTCCGTGGGAGATATTCATTTCCCTTTAAAAAATGTCTAATTAAATAGCTCGACGAAAATTTTCCGATTCTTATTTGACATAAATATATAAAAAGCTTCGAATACTTGCTCGCTTCCTTCTGCTGTATTTTCGGTTTTTATTTGACATAAAGCGGGGTTTTCAAGTGTAAAGGTTTATTCGAAAAGATTATGGATATTTTGCCTCCAATTTTTTCTCAACAGAAATATTGTTTATGGTGAAAATGAGAGAATTGTTATATATTGTGCGTCTTCCAAAACCGATTATAGTAGGCAGACATATATTTAATTACTTACTCTTCTACCTCATTTTTCGTTACAAACCATTCAAAGATGCGAACAAAACAAATCCTAAAAAATAGACAATACAAATTTTAATTACTAAAACCTTAACTATTACTTATGCCGACAACAAAAGCATAAAATATTGTAATAAAACTAAGTGCATGCGTATACATACATACAAGTTTCTAAGCTCCATACACTTGCGCAATAAAATCGCTTTGTACTCGTACTTTTATGGATTATTCGCTTTTGTTTTCATTCAGAAGCGTCGCCGTCGACACTTGTGCTCGCGCCGTTAACGGCATAACACCTCGGTGTAATCTACAATTCGTGCATTTACATAATAATTTGCCTAAAAACTTACTTGGGCGGCTTGTTCGTTTGTTCGTTTGCTCGTTTAACCCATAACTGACCGGCTGGGCCGAGTGTACAAAAGACCGGTTGCACGTAACGCGCGGCTTTCTGCTTCATCGACGCATACATATTTGTATTTATTTGTTTTACTTCATAGCTTTATTTATTTTACGCAAGTTTCACTTTTTTCCGCTACTTTTTCTAGTCTTCACCCAGTGACGAGCCCTGTCATTTAGACTGAGGCCGGAGCTCATTTTATAATATTTTTCTTCGTTTGCATATTTTTGCCTCATTACGTTTTGTATGCTTGTGTTCACATCGGTTTGTATGCATTTGTAATTTATTATTGTTTATTTTTTTGTTTAATGAAATAGAAATTCCAAAAATGTAGAAAACCGTCAATAAATGTTCGCGTGGTTGAGAAATTAGTCAGTTGGCCAGTCGGTTATGTAGGTGAATATGCATGTTTGCTGTAGATGCGTTTGTAAATGTGGACCCACGACTTTTTTCCTAAATCTTACATACAAATATACAAAACATTTGCTGTCAATTTAATCATTTGCCCTCCGTTGGCTTCGGTGTCTTCACCGAAGTTCAATGCTCTGCCCGTCCAGCGGCCACTTTCCAAATTGAAAATATGTTTGTGTGCTTGTAAGAATCGAAGAAGCTTCAGCATCAATGGCAGTCTGGTGAAATCTTTGAATATTCATTGTGAATTACAATAATTACCGAAAAATTGCGAGATCTGCGTAAAGAAGTAGCATTTTTGATTTAAAATTAGTGAAAGTTCTTAAAAAAGATTCATCAAAAAGCTTTATTGGGTCATTCGCTATTTCAAATGTGATACTTATGTATAAATATTAATTCTCTGCGATTGATTGCAAGCCATCAATAATCAGGTGGCTATGCAATATGATATGGTGGTCGCTTGGAAGAGGCGGAACTACGCTCTATTGCCCGAGATGTTTGTTGACGCTTTATTTATTATTTAGCAAAAATAGTGGAAACTCAAACTATCTGCTTTCTTATTATCGGCATGTTGAAAAAGCCCACAACTATTATTTGTCTTTTCTATTTATACATATATTTTCGAAAAATATACATAATTTGTATCATGACTTTTAAAAACGTCATAGTCTGAACAGCTAGCAGAAGCTGGAAAGCAATCATAACCTCAAACAATTGTGTCTTTTTATATCTCGGTTGACTGGTTTGGGTACCTTGACCACAACGGTATTGCAGGAAATTGTATGGCTGATGAGCTTGCTAGGACAGGTAAATGGTGATCCATTTCAAAGTTCCTTACTTTTTTTTTAAAGAAAAAAAAAACACATTAATTTAAAAAATTTAATGGGGAATTATTATTATCATTACAATTTTTTAATATCAAAAGAACATTTTTTGGCATTTATCAAATGTTTTCTGCGGCTAAGTCTCAGATGGTCTATTCGTTGAGTCCATTTTTCGATGACTCATTTGACCATTTCGACTGGTAACTGACATGTGATGTTCTTCCAAGGTCTGCATCGAAGCGGTATTGTCCGCATAGACTTTAGTTTTTACATATCGCCATAGGAAAAAGTCTGTTTATCGAGGTGTTATCTTAATAAATCCATTGATTGATGCGATGTGTGAAAAATGGCGCCGAGATCACCAGCTTCAATTTCATTCATTAAAAGTCGCTTATCATGGCGCAGTAACGGTCACCATTGACGGTTAAATTCTCACCGGCATCATTTTTGAGGAAATTCCACCGGCTTACAAACCACACCAAAATGTTGTTATTATTGGATGAAATTACAGCTCTTGAATGAATATAATCAGGTTGCTCTTCGTCCCAAATGCGGTCATTTTGCTTGTTTGCGTACTTATTGAGCTAGAAATGGAACTAATCGCTGAACGAAATTTTGCTCGAAAACTTCGGATCTTCTTGGAACTTATGAAGAGCCACTGAACGTTTTCAATTTAGCATCTCGAGGTAAAATGCGATAAGTAAATCCATACGACAATCCGAGTTGCTGCGAACTGCGCCGAATCCACGGTCTTCGTGCAAACTCTCATCTACGGCTATTATATTTTAATCGTGCGTGTTGAACGTTGTCTATTCGATTTAATATTATCCAATAATGACGCTGGGTCTAAAGCCGGATGATGATAATGCGAATAGTACCCTCAGTAGACTGATTATGTTTACTATCTATAAGTTGAGCGAAGCGCGCGAAATACATTCTTTACAAAACGGGAATTTTCGTAATGAAGTTGAACGATTTGTAAACGTTTTTCAGGCCTAAGTCTTTCCATGATAAAATGCCAAACAATACTGAACAAATATAATATGACAATTTGACACGACTCATGCGTGGTCTGTCAAAATCTGTTGAAAAAAGTACGTCTACTTGGAATACCTTTTGCTTCAGTCTCATTACCTCCGAAATTGGAACTGGTAGTAGCTCCGTTGGCTTCTTGTGGTTTGTTACTGGACTGTTCGGTCTCAGACCAGCTCACGAAGCATTGGTCAAATACTAGCAGTTGTGCAGTGGCATGGTACTTCTGGTCCAGAGTAAATCGCAAGAGGTCTGAGGAAGGGACGTGATCATTTTTCAATGATTGTAAAAGTTCATGAGTAACAGGACATTGTCCGATTGGGATTGACGATAGAAATTTGGACAACTTACTGGACGCCCGGTTCATCAAATCATCAATCATCTCAACACTTTCTCCACGAATGTTCCGCATTTGCCTGATCAAAGCAAAAACACCTCGGATCTCATAGTTTTAGACGTCCAAGTGAAATAGCGAAAATAGAATAAACATATTTTTGTGTGTTTTAGGGCGTTTTGCCGATAACTAATATCCAACTAGAGGAGTTTTTCATCTGCCTTCACAAGGGACTGAACGTAAGAGTCTTAAGTGTGGTCGCCCCGCCATGCTGTGTGATCAGTCATTTAATATAACTTAACCTAAGTTTCCTTAAAGATAATTTTTCCATTTTCAGAGGTACGGTTCCATGGATTCATTCCAGTGGTACGATTATCTAGTCACACCCACTTATATAAAAAAACCTTTGCGAATTTTCCGTAAACCCACACGAATTTCTTTTATTACTACCCAACATGCTTTCGAGCTTTATGGTCGAGATAAATAAGCCCAATCAGATTTACATAGGAAATGAAAGAATAAATAGAGGGATTGATTGTGACGAATGCCGACATAACAGCAAATTAGCTAAAAATAAAATAGAAAACAATAAATATGCAAAAAAAAGAGTGGCGAATAGAGAAACCAGTTTAAGCTTCTTAGTAGCGGCATTGCCAAGCTGCATTATGTGCCAGTAAAACTTGTATATACATATGTATATACGTATGTATATAGGGAGATATCGTACATAGAAATGTATGTATGTATATATTGATAGTGGCATTTCGATTAACAAGCATTGGTCTGGTCGCGCGTTCAGTGGGTTACTGGTTTGGTTATCGCCTCTGCTCAGGGTCTGCTGTTCCACTACCAGGTTGCTGCAGGCACACTGTGGCTATATTTGTCGTTGTGAACCCAATCGGAATGTGCAGAGCCAAACAAATTCAAGCATTCTTTCCTGTTTTTGTGGCTGCAGTTTAGTTTTTGGTTTTTTTTCTATTTTCCGCTAGTAATTGGCCTTTTTACGCCGCTGCTTGCCACACTGGCTAGATATGCTGAGCTTTTGTTGGCTTTTATGGGCATTGAATTTGTTGGTTGCTATTGCCTTCATCGACGGTCCGGCTGTTGCTTTATTTTCATCGAATATATATCTATGTCTGTTTGCTTGTATTGTAAATCTCGTTGTTTAGAGTTCTGCGACCTTTACCTGCTCACTCAGCCCTTTTGACTTGGTTTTTTTTTTGTTTTTGGTCGGCCACTAATGCTGTCGACATGAAAATGAATAGTTGTAAATACAAAAGTAAACACAAAAAAAGTAGCAAACTAAGTGAAACGAAGTAAACAAACAAAGTTTTTCGTCAAAATAACGGTATGTCATGGCAAACTACAGCCGCCGTGTTGCGTGCTTTGCCTTTCATCGCCAGTAGCCCCTCTCGGGGTTAGGTGGTTCATTCACCACTTCTTACAATGTAGGCTTACAAATGTGACTTTTCGCTGTCTGCGTGTGCGTGCGCGTGCGTCTCAACTTTGTGTTGCTAGTTTGTTGTTCAGCGATTAACGCTTTGGCTGCAGATCGCACTAATGAATAGAAATCGGATTTTCTTCGCAGTAACGCACACACATACATATGTATGTACATATATATCTACATATGTATATATGTATGTAAAGAAAAATGTTGAAACTGCCGACAGCTTTTTTTAACTTCTCAAAATTGTAAAGCTTTCTTTATTTCATCTGTCGCATAACCAGCCTCAGTCGCGAGATCGCGTTCGATTTTCATGGCATGTCAGTTATGAATATGTCGGTTTGTCTCAAAACACATACTCACACTTTTATACATATTTGTTATGCATTTAGTTTCTTCCATAATTGTGGTCACTTGCATTGTTGACATTTCTGCATTGCAATTTGACGGCTTGATATGAAGAAATAATAATTTTTACTTGCTTTGCTATGCCGTGCTATGTTATGTCGTGTCATGTTGTGTTATGTTATGCTTTTCTTGTATAAGTTTGCTAAGTTTTACGCTCTCAATAATTACGCGCGTAATGCAATGTCTTGTCAACAATTACTAGCGCATTTTAATTGGCGATTAAGCAATGTTGTCTTGTCTCGCTGTGACAGCATTCGTTAAATGCATGTTCAATCGCTGACAAGAATTCTTATTTCAAAGAATTAATTAATCCTTAATTTGTAGAAATTTAGGAATACCTCGCAATTTGGAACTGGAGAAATGGCGGTTTCCCATCTGATCATATTTGAGCCACTCTCTAGTCCATTTAAATTCCGTGCGGAAACGGAATCGATACAACCTTTTCATCAATTTGAGACAACAAACTCTTTATGTTTTGGTGAGAGGTGTAATATCCTTAAATACGTTTGTGTGTATTGGTAGTTAAGCTCGAAGAAACAGCGCCTAAAAATCATCGTGTTGTAATCAAAGCGAAAACAGAGGATCTCAACTTGTACATATATTGACTTTACATACATTTTGATCAATGTTTTGGGTATGATGCTTGTCATTACTAATCTCGTACCAAAAGACCTCAATCTCTTGCTAAAACGACGTTAAGTAGAAAGCGGATAAGAATAACTTGACGATTAGCTAAGAACTTTACATTCATCCAACAGTATGGCGTTGAAATTGTTCGACAACATAACAATAGGAGCTTCAGTAAGAAGCGAAATCGAAATCCACTGAAGACATTGAGGATCATCCCCGCCGAAACTCATAACAACTGTACGGAAAATTTATATAAGATAAACTCCACTGCATGTGCAAACGTGGAGTGAAGTGAGCAAACGTGGCACCCACCGCACCGATAGATTTTTCGTTGCGTTGTCATTGGGGTGGTTTTTTTACGTGGCGGGTCCCAAACCCAGCACACAACCCTATGCAGGGAATGTTTCGCCTTCTCACTTTAGCTCAGCTTCAAACGGATGTTCTTAGGCTACCCAGAGGATACTTGGTCAAGGACCGGAAGTCGTGAGCTGCTTGAGTCATATGTAAAAGAATCGTTTCTGGCCACTCCCAAGTGAATGGCGATCAGAAAACTTTCCTCACTTGCGTGAACTTCTACACATGACTCCCTCCTCCGACACGTAGGAACTTTGAAACTCCTTCAACCAATTTTTGACGTCCTCCATTGAAAGAGAAAGTTATCGTCAACAAATTCAATTACTTTTCAAACAACCCTGAGCGTCGACCCCCGTCGAAACTTTTCTTCGAGAAAACACGTCATGAAAATTAAATCTGTCTCCTTTTCCAACTTTCTTATAACAAAAACTTGTGATAATCGAAGGCATTTATCGCTCCGCATTGAAACACAGACACTTTAAATACATTATTCTTATTATAAACAGTATTTTACCTTAATATTGATGCCCTTTTGAAAATTATACAGTCATGTAGAAAATAAAATTAGATATTTATTAGGTTAGATTAGTCTGGTATGCCAATGAGCCAGTTTTGACCCTTGGCGATTTCAGATGGAGTTCAGTTAATATGTTCATGAGAAGTACTAGTCACCCTTTAGGATGCCTATGCTCGACGCGAATTTCAACAGACTCTGTGACATCACTATCAATACCTCGATATCCAGTGTATCATACCGTGGGCATGCTTACAACGTGGCCTTGCCAGTGCAGGACAAGTGCACAAAAGATGCTCCATTGTTTCTCTGGTGCGTTACTCTAGACATTCCCTGCAGTCTTATCGATCGGTCAGCTCCATTCTGCTGGCCGTGTGTCGTCACCAGACAGTGACGGGTTAGTATTTCGATCAAGTTCCTATCGTTTCTAATACCGAGTTTCAACAGGATTTTTTTATACTTCCGATCTACCGTTTTGCATATCACTTTTCCAGTTTTGCACTGTGGTTTTGATTTTCTTTACCATGCTTCTGTCCAGATCGTCGCTTGCTTCTGGCAACACTTTCCACTGCTGCCCTGCTTCTTAGGACAGTCTTGGCTGATATGCGATACTGTCTTGATGACCCATTGGCTACTTACGTAGATGTTGCCTCTGGAATTGCCTGCAGGTACATTAGAGGCCAGCGTCGCAGCTTTCGCAACAGCAAAGACTTCAGCTTGAAATATAATGCAGTGATTATGCAACTTAAAAGACGCCATCCTCCATTTTCGAGCCATTCGTATAAATGTTTAGAGTGTTGCGCGCAGCTAACATAACTTTACGCCAACCATATATTTCTTTGTTTATTTTGAAACTTCTTTCCCAGTCGAAAAGTGGGATCATGCAGTCGGATTTTGCTATACCGCCGTCTCTTGCAGCCAGTAGTCATCCCGCCGATTTTGCTGCGCAGTTTTCAGCGAGACCTCTTCGCCAGATAGGTAGCAGGTTTAGTCTCAGTTCAAGAGCCACTGAACCCTTTCAATTGCCTTCCTGCAGGTAGATTTCCGTACGCCTGTCCACCATACTACTGCAGCGTAGAGCAGAATTGGTCTAACAATAGCTGTGTAGCTGTAGCACGAGTGCATGAGAGAGGGAAAGCGATCAGATTGTGTCGAGCATTATTTCTTAAATTTAAAATTTTTTTTTTTTAATATTAGAATATTTGTTAATTTGTATAACTTTTATTTTTATTTGCTTTGAATAATAAACTTTTTTTTTCTTTTATTTCAGGTAAACATTTATGGATGATTTTGAATTTCCACCAACATATTTCGAATTCATAAGCTCGTCTTATGTGGCTGATCGGGTATGATGTTATTGTGGTTAAAAATATTTATTTTAGACTATATGCAACAAGAACTGTTTAAAATGACATTCGTAAAAAAATCTGCATAAAAAGTCAAAAATCTATAATTTCTTCTTCGCATCTTCAGCGAATCGTCTTTATCAATCCGTTAATCGGTGAAGTAGTGCTCTTCGTTAATATACTTCCTCAATGATTTTGTACGTTTTCGCCACCGATGTTCAACCACATTTTCTTCCAATTGTCTCACAGGAAATTAAATTGTTCGCATAGCGAATGCGAGCACCGCGGCAGAGATGAAACAATTATATTTTTGACACTTCCTACCGTTTGCGCTCATTTACGGTTATACGCCGGCATGCGCCACACGTTCAAGTCACAAGTCGAAGCGAAAGAAAGATGTAGCAAAAAACGGAAGAAATTGTAAAATAAATTTAATTTGTGCGCGTGCAATTGAAATTAGCGTTTGAGTGAGCGCCTCGCCGGTTTACCGGCTCACGAGCTCACCTGCTCGCTTGTTTGCTCATTTGCTGCCACTGACTGGGTGACTGCTTCCACACGCCACGCCACATATTCATACGACACAATTTGTGTATTTCATCAGCGCAGTGGGATTTAATCGTCAATCCCCTCGCGCCAGCGAACACCAGCAGCTAATGAATTGGCCGTTATTTGCAGGGGCTGCTGCTTTTTATTTCTGCTCTTTTAATTATTTTCCTCCTCTTTCATATTTTTACATTTTTATTATAACACACTTCAGCAATATTTGCTTCACACGCAGTTGCGCTTCCGTGTTATCTCTGTAGATGAAGACAACAACAAATATTGGGGAAACGTACGGTCCTAGCCCCGCCTTATACCACCCCACCCACCTCTTTTAGATGATTCGACTAATAGTCTGTTTGTTGGCTTTTGTGCTACTTCTGCAATTCCAATTCTACTGTAAGCTGTAGATATTTATATATAGTATATAATATTTATAAACATATATTTGTCTTTATTAAATCATCCCTGTTGGTAAATTAAGCACTTCAAAGCGATTTTCTGGCCCTCCTGACAGACATAAGTACTTCCTTGTATTGAAAACGGAGTGATTTCTCAAGGGGGATAGTTTGCTCTGACAGATTTTTCGTTTGCGCCAGAAATACTGCTATGACAATATTTCCTTAGTTTGTATAACATGATCCATTTCGAGGTTTCCTACTTTCAGAAACTTCAAATTTAATTGGGAATGTTTGTTATTTATGTTGGCCACGGCTACGTCTCAAATGGTCTATCCGCTGAGTGCAACCTCTGATCCTTCGAGCATTTCGACTGGTAACTGGCGAATGACATGCGTGATGTTTTACTTCAAGGCCTAAATCGAAGTGGGATTGCCCACATAGACTTTAGGCTTATATCCCCACAGGAAAAAGTGATATTGGTAGCCAATCGATCGACCCAAAACATGAAATTATCTACTCAGCTAAGTGTTTTCTCAATAAATCCATTGATTGATACGATGTGTGGGAAGTGGCGCTCTCTTATTCAAACCAAATGTCTCCGTGATCACAAGCTTCAATTTCAAACATCATATTTGATCGGTTATCATGGCGCGATAATGATTGTCATTCACGGTTACGTTGTCACCGGCTTAATTTTTCAAGAAATATAGACCGTTGATTAAACCGGACCACAAATCACTCAAACCGTTGTTTTTTCATTTTCTGGATGCAATGGCAACTCTTGAATGTCCTCGGGTAGCTTTTCGTCTTAAGCTCGTTAAATTTGCTAGTTTACATAAACATTGTGCCAGAAATGGATGGGGCTCACTTCTAATGACAGAACACTTTTGGGACTATTTAACTACCTCGTCGGCGAAGTGAAGCTGACTATCACTCCGAAAAAACTATGTCGAAAGACAAGAAAGGCGCATAAATATTATCGACCTCACAGAAAAACGACGAACCATCAGCTGTGTTTGTTCGTCTTTCTATTTTCTTCGTTCGATTTAATTTTGAATAAAAAAGTCTGGCTCTTTCAGCCACGTTTCAAAATTAAATTCTCGTCCGATGACCCGATGATAGATGATAAGTGGTTGAGTTCCGTTAGCCGTACTGTCTTGTCTTGACCACATCGGACCCGGGCTTATGTATATTCGGCAATATTTCTTAATATAATCGGGGGTTTATTTTAACCACAAAGACAAAAATAACATATTGAGGTCTGAGCACTTTTCCAACAATTCGTAAACTGTGAAATTTTCACAGTTGTTTCATGGATCTTCCAGAACCGTCTCGTCTAAACTCAAGCTATGCTCAGTAGCTTTCTGCTGACGATTAAGAAACATTACAATATCAGAGCCCTCTTTCTAAATGTTCCTAACGGTACTTGCACCAAACTCAAACCATTTCTACGGTTATAATTTCTATGTTAATTGCTCCGTGCGCATTTGTAGCTTTGAACTAAACTAATTTGACTTGGCTGTTGCTGACTTGTTGCTGCTGCTGCCGCTGCCACCGCCACTGCTGCTAGTGACTGTAGGCTGTTGGCAGTTGGTGCTACAGCGACTGCTTGTTGCACTTTTGCGAGTATTTATGCACTTCATAAAATATATATTGTTGTGCACCTTCCCTTTGACGCTGCCACGGTCCATCACTTCGAGCCGCATAACTTTGCTCACACACACACACACACACACACCTTGACAACAGCAAAATGGCAAAATTGTGAATTCCTGTTCGCTTTGCGGTAACTGGGCCAAATGCAGTACTCTACATACATACAGTTTTTTTCTTTAAATACATATTTACTCATACTTTTCTGCATTTCACAGCCAACCAAGCGACTTCTCTCGCCTCCGGCCACTTCCCTTGCACACGCGCCTTGTCTGCCAACATGCAGCTACTTGTACTAGGCATCTAATTTTCCGTCTGTCTGTAGCAATTGTTGCGCATTGCACTTGTTAACTGTTGCTGCCGACTGCTATATGTGTAAAAAAATTTATGTCGCAAGTTTCTGCAATAACAGCGAGTAGTACGAGCAGTGCGAGTACTCAGTCAGAACGGCAACTTGCCGGCCGCGTGGCAAGTACATACAGAAAGTCATATACATATATATTCATTTATATATACATATATATATTGTTACATATAAAAATTGCAAGATTTTGAGCGGCGCGGTAAAGTTCGTCTACACCAGCTCTTGTCCGCATTATTTTTCTCGCAACTGTTCGTTGGACTTTAAAAAACCCGTGCATAATTTTACATATTCATGCATAAAAAAATGTGTGCGGCCCGTGAGTGTGAGCGCTTAAGCAGCTGTGACATATTTAGAGTGGTACTAATTTTAAATCTGTCCGTAGCTCTTTTTTTGTAGAATCATAATTCCGAAAGTGTACACTTACGACGCTCATAAGTATACATATACGTAAATTTATGTATTTTTTAATGATTTGGCGCTAAATTTGCGCAAATAACCTTCTTTGCCCAAGTCAAAGCACCAATATTTGTTTTCCGACTCACTTAATTGCCATCAGATAGTTTTTGACGCTTCCTCAAATGTCTTATCTCCATTTTGGCAAAATATGCGCCTTTTTATGTAGATAATATGAGTCAAGTATTCAAGAAACATTTTAATTTTGTGTGGAATTTTTGCCTTCATTTATTTTGCGTTAGTTGCGAATATCGAAAGTTTTTCTTTATTATCTCTTAACAAGGCGTGGGAGGTCTCGTAAATAGTCTGTTTTGGAATACTATTTAAGTGGTTAGTAATACTGCGATATAGCACTGCATTTAAGGTCAAATTGAACTATGTCAACGTAGTCGTATATCTCGTACAGTGCATCGTTCCAATGCCCAAAGGATCATAAATTTTATGCAGAACTTTTCTCCCGCAAACTCGTAACGCCGACTCATCAGATGTTGGTCCATGCCTCTGCAGCATATATTATCAAGAGCGGACTTTACTTCTCAATTGTCTGCTCAGTCTAAAGTAGCAACTGTTAACAAAAATTATTCTGCGTTTAATTTCAATGCTGACGTTGTTGGTGGTTCCAAGATGGAAGATTTTATCTAAGACTTCAAATTTATGACTGTGAACAGTGACGTGGGAGCCTAGTCGCGAGTGAGACGACTGCTCTTGCACTCCTTCACTATCATACCCATTTGTTTCGTTGCCTTATCCATTCTGAAGCAAGCAGAACTAACGACACGGGTGTTGAGACCAAGGATATCGATATCATCGGTGTGCGTCAGCAGCTGTACACTCTCAAAGAAGGTGGCAGCTCCTCTATTCAGCTCGGAAGTATTTTCTCCAAGTGTACATTACAAAAGTCTCAAGATAGGGATTGCCTTGTCTGAAACCTCGTTTGGTATCGAACAGTTCGGAGAGCTCCTTCTCGATCCTGACGGAGCTTTTATTATTGCTCATCGTCAGTTTACACAGCCATGTTTTTGCAGGGATATCAAATTAAGACATAACGGCATAGGGGCAGCTCCATTTCATGCTGTCAAAAGCAGTTTGTGTCGATTCTTTTATCAAGGGTTTTTTCCACAATTTGGCGCATGGTGAATATCTTTAATCTTTCACACACTACTCTCGGAAGAACATTCAATGCGATGTTGAGGCGTTTGCTACCTTAGTTGGCGCAGATTTTGGGGTCTCAATAATTTTTGTGGATTTGTCAGAGCACACTTAAATTCCAATCGTCGGGCATATTTTTGTAAGACCATATTGTACAAAAAAGCTGCCTGCTTCTTATCAGTTCTTCGCCGCCGTGTGTGACTATCTCGGCCGGCAATCCATCGGCCCCCGCCACTTTATAGTCCTTCAGTCGTGTAATTGCTATTCGAACTGCTTCATGGTGGGACAATGGAACGTCTGCTCCAATCGTCATCGATAGGGGAATCGGGTTCACAAAATCCTGGTGTTATGTTTTCATTGTCATTCAGCAGGCTGGAAAAGTGTTCTCTCCATAATTTTAGTATGTTCTGAACATTAGTCACTAGATCCCCTCTGGGGGTTTTACAAGAGTATGCTCCAGTATTGAAACCTTCTGTTAGTAGCCGCATCTTGTCGTAGAATTTTCCAGCATTACCCCTATCGACCAGCTTGTCAAGCTCTTCATACTCACGCACTTCGGTCTCTTTATTTTTGGCTTGCCCTCTTCAACACTCGGTATCTATCCCACCCTGCATGTGTTGTGGTCGATTGCACCCGCCAGCCAACTTTTGCGTTTTTCCACACTTTTTGATTGGTTCATCATGTGCAGTCCAATCGGTAGTCAGCCAATGTGAAATGATGGAACCATTTTTATCCATTGTCGCATATCGACCCAAAAATTCGATTTTATTACGATAGAGCAACTTCAAACACTTCTCCGAATAATCAATTCGTTTCTGAAGGGTTATAAGATCGCGTAGCACTGACCTTGCACACAGCTTTCGCATAGCAAAGTATGCAACACAAAACTATATAGAGTTTCAGCTCCCTCGAACTACTTCACTTTACCGGCATCCGACATTATTTAGGGAATTTTTTTGACATTTTCGTCGGTAACAGCCTCTTTAAGGCATCCACTGCCTTCATCGTCCTCGGTGCTGATTTCGCCTCGTTGAAAGTTACAAACCGCTTTTCAATGGTTCGTTTCTCTGGTGCAGAGTCTAAATAATGTTGATCAGTCCAAACTTTAGCTTCAACAGTTGGATATGATACGCTCAACCTTTGCATGGAAAGTCTTTAGTGAAGTACAAAATTTAACCCACACCTTAAAACTTCAGTGACGAAGAAGAATGGGTTTAGTAGTTTGGAATATTATCGATCTTTGTGGACATGATTTGGATGCAATATTAACAATTTCAATTTTTACTTAAGTTATCTAGACCAGACAAACAGGCAGACTTCGGTAAATTAATTTCTCATAATTTTGTGGCCTCAAATACCGAATTGACCATATAAGAAACCAGTATTGGTAAGGGCACATCTCAATTTAGAACTATTAGTCATCATTTTGTCGGTTCAAAAAGTGCCAAGCTCGGTGTCCATATATAGTTTTGAACTTCTAATAACCTTATTAGGCTTGCTTTTTTAACATAATACAAACGAGTAAAACACATGACGAAACTAAATGTCGTTCGTTTACAGCTAGTTAATATACTTTCCCCGTCTTGCTTGACACCACCGTCCAACACCCACATCACAGTCGCCTACAACAATTGTTGTTGATCTTTTAATCACAAGCTAGTTTCAAGTAAAATGACTACAAATGGTGGTACGGCGATTTACATAATTTTTTAGTATTATTTATTAGAAAAGCCAACTGAACTAACACACAGTTTCCAATTCAAAACAAAATTACCGTTTACGTCTCTTTCATAAAAACAATGAAGGCGTTCGATGAACACAAATAAAGAAACATATGTATGTCTGTAGTATGCCTAATGCCGTTATTGCTTGATTAAGCGGAAACTGTCTGTATTCAATTAATCGTTTCAATATTATGTATTACTTTGGTATTAAAATGAATGATCTTATAGTTTTTATGGAAAAGAGAGCTGGAAAGATATATGGAGTGACGTTGTTCAAATGACAGCAACAGCACATTGATGCTCTTGATAAAACTTGAAAATATTAACTACTGAGTCTATGTTAGACCTAACTTAGTTGTTACTTTTTATAAGACAATGAAAGCGACTGACTGCCGCGCTTCCGTAACCGTGGATATTAGTCCTTGTCGTTTTAATGCCTTGCATCTTGGTCGAGAGCTTTCATGAAGGCTCAAAGCTTTTCAGGGAATAATAAAATAGAGAGAATGATTACTAGAAGCAGTGAATGAAACACCCTTGCTGTTGATCTACAATTAGAAGTAATACTAAAACTCTGTTTTAAAGAAACATACAAGAATTTAAGTACTTTGTAGAGCTGGTAGCTTTCGTTATTCTTAATCACCTAAATATATGATGATCCGAATTATCTATTTATAAAGTCCGAAGCAAGTTAAAAATTGGGTTCTAAGATCCTCAGCAAGTAGTTCAAAGTGAAATTTCCAAAATTCTGGGGAAGTTAGCCATCACTGGTGTATTTGTATGGTGGAAGACGATCGGTGAAGTCACAGTCGCTAATTCGTTAAGGTCATATTCCTTATAACGTGTTCATTGAGTTGCTTTTATTAAAATCTGTAGTGTACTCCGTACAAATACCAACTGTGGCATTTAATGCCATTCTGCAGTCAGCAAACGTGGACATAGCCGGCAGGTATATTGTGAAGGTGTCCTATCATACTCCGGGAAAACTAGTAAAGGAGTGCATGATCTCACTAGCAATTGAATCTAGTTTGTTCCATATTCGACTTTCCCTGCCTGGTCACTGTGGAATCGTCGGAAACTGTAAAGTAGATAAGCTAACAAGAAAGGACATCCTTACTCAAATCCCAACAGGATGGAAACCAACACATATTTCCTTGTTCTCGTGATTTCTGTCGTTAGAGCTATGGACCTCACGCGAGCTTAGCAAGCTTTGACCAGCAACCAGAGCACTTGTGGGGGTTTGCGAAAGTTTTTTGGACCACTATTTTTTTTTTGGATCCGGTTGCCGCAATGATAGATGCCTTAACTGGACTCTGTACTATTGACGCTATGCCGGCGAAGCTAAAGATTTTAAACCTTAACTTGTAAAAGTTGCAGGAAGAAAGATGAGGTGGAAACATCTAGACACCTGTCCTGCCAGCTTATTTTTGTTGTCCCGGTTGTCATAATCTCAACTAAACTGGCGAATGAACTGAAACTTATACTATCAATAATCAATTTTTGGCAAACTCTAAGCGCTATGTCGATAAGTGGCCGTCTTTTGATTCATACCTAAGATTTTTGGGTATCAAACGAACACGAAAATAGGTTATCTAACGCAACCTAACCTAGCAATCACTAAGCAGCTCAAAGTACATATTTCTAACTTAGAGCAGGTAATATTACTTTCAGGGGGCCCAATCAAGTGTTTACTACTTTTGATTACCCGATTTCTGACACTTAAATATTAAGAATCTTTGGTTATTGATACTCCATTGAAACTTTAGTAGTAGCAAAATATAGTTCTCATATTCTATCAACTTCTGCTCGTTACAATTGTGTTCCTTTAGTTTTGAAACGGAAAATTCTAGAGTATGTTCGAAACGTAAACACAAACCGAGTCTAATCGTCTTGAAGACTTAATAACTGTTTTGAGAATTGAAAAAAAACGTTAGCACAAGTGTATTGGGGCCCAAGGAGACTACTTTTAGGGAGACGACATAGGTTCAGAAGGATAAATTAAAAAAAAAATTATGAACAAAGTTTTACTATTTTTTGCCTGTAGTAGTACACCAACTTTTTACTAATATAACCTCACTTATGCATATTCACAATTTTTTAAGACATACCTAAACTCAAAGCGATTTCTTGAAAGTCAAAATTCCTTTTCGGCTTTCTTATCACAAGCTCTTCTGTTGCCAGCCATACCCCTTTTACTTTTGATTGCCAACAATAATGTAAATAATCGGCGCGTTGTTGTCAAACGTGATTTTCGTGCATAATTAATTAATTTTATTTTATATTTTTATATTTATATATTTTTAAATTTTATTGTTATGTTTTCTTACATATTCCATAAACAAATACTAATGCGACTTTATATATGTCTGTTGGGGTCTTAACCTCTTGTCTTCTTAATTGTCTGCATACATAAATGCGGTAATTATTTAAGTGGCCACATTTTGCATTTCATTATCGATCGCTTAAAAGCATTAAAACGATAAATGGCAATTCGAAAAAAATAACACAAAACATTTTTTAGACGCATTTTTTGAATTTTAATTGAGTTGAACTGCAACGCGCGGAACTTTCGCTGTCAATAACGATCAGTGCGAGTTACTATATTTCTTATATTGCGAAGTGTTGCGCAAAATGTATTCGCAATGAATACTTACAAATTAAGGAAATATGCGGCTGTAAGTAATACGAATAATTTTAGGAGAGATATGCCATGATAGAAATTCTAATCAGCTAACGTGACGTTTTGAAAACGTCATATTAAAAATATTGTTCTCCAATAATTTATATTATTTAGGTAACGGTTTCGAAACTCTAGAACTAGTTTTTTTTCGTATTGTTCATTTGCAAACGCTCCAGAAAGCAAGTCACTCATCCGCCTACGATCAATACTATTTTTGGCAGATTAGTACTGTCATCTCTGTATTGAGTTGAAGACGGAAGGTACCTACACAGTTTTGTTTGGTCAGATCTTAATGTCCATCGTATTACAGTCTTGTAGAAAAGTCACGTAGATAAGTAGCATATGTGTTCTGCAAAAATCACTATGACTATTGTCCAATAACTGCCAAATATTATTTCCGGATTCGGGAAGGCTTGAGTTCCCATTTGTCCTTATTTAGGAATGCTTTCTTATAGACGTAAAAACTAAATATCATCTAGAGGAGATTATGAAAAAGATGGATAAGATTTGCAGTTCAAGATCTTCTCTCCACAAAAAAGCCTCCATAGTGTTCAATTTCGTATAAAGTGGTCTAGCGATTTTGCGATATTTTTGAAACAATATGAAATCTTTGAAAATCAAGATCTTTTAGTCAAGATCTTTAGTCAGGCTATCACTGTTTCTTACAAATTTTTCTAATATCTTTTGTAATCTCTTTTCCATTGCTTCTCAGTCAATGAGCTTATGGTTAAATATGCGATAAAATCTTTGTTCTGTATTTTAATGCATTGTACTACTGAAGTGTAAGCAGCAGACTTAAGCAGCTGCTGTAGACAAACTAGTTGACAAATCACGCTCATATTTGGCATAGTAATTAAGAACAGTGCTACCGACTTAGCAAAATATATTTTTTTTTATTATATCATTTACCCGGTTAATTTAATTACAATTTCCGGCTATCTTTTTGTTACAATGGGAAATTTCCTTTTTTCCATTTTTATTTCACTTAACACACGCGACAGTTTTGATAGTCAGCACTGGCAGGTTTCGACAATCAATACATTTGTACATAAATATATAAGTATGTATCTTTGCACTTATTTCATTTATAGAAAATATTTTTCGAAAGCAATCTTGTTCAGAGATGCCTGCTCCTTAACGCATTGCTCTTCGCTGTTCTAAGCGGTCAAAATATTCACGCATAACTGTAAATACATAATATATTAATGTAGTTATTTATTATAAAAATATACATATGTATGCAAGCTCGTATGTATGTATGAGTGCTGCCTATTGCCTCATCTCATTTGGCCAAGTTAGAATCGCACGCTTGCTGCGTATTTCAGCTCAGATGTCGCCCAGTTGTTGATGACTTGTCAATGCAGAGATTTGTGAAAATGTTCAGAGTGAATAAGTGTTTCGGAGAGAGAGATGTGTTCGCGCATAAAGTACTAATGTTTTGTAAAATTCTGTATGCTTTTAGTATTTAAATTACTTTTGCATTGCACAACTTTTACAACCTGTTGTTAATGTAGTCTTTTTCGGGGTATTTCTAGATTTTTTACCGCTACTCTTTATATTCTCTCTCTTTTTGCTCTAACAGCTAGAATATTTGCATATTGTTAGAGACACACATGCATTTTACATACACAGACTCATTTATACATTTAGGTGTATTATAAGCCAAATATATTATAATAAGATTCTTCCGGCAGACGTTATGCGCCTTTGTGTGCGTCTAATTCACTTTATTTCTTGTTGTTCATCGTTTTAATTTACAGTGGCAAAACTGCTTAAACAAATGCGCATGATAAACGAATTCCAAATATTATTCTACCTGCTTATCTCCTACAAATACAAACATACATAGAGATATATGTAGATGGTTAAGCAGATAAGGCTTGACTATCAGGGTTACGCGTGTGTAAAAGTAATGTTCGAGATACAAAGATGGATGCTCATAGAGAAATTTTAAATAATTTGCTCTTAAGTGGGTTTTGTGTAAATTGTCTAAAGCTTTGTGCAATAACATACAAAAATATAACGGTGGATATTTAAATCCCCACAAGATGTAATATGCCAACGATTTAACCAGTCCCCAAACATTTTTCAAAATCACTTTTTTTATATAGCCGTCAGCTTTTTGTTTGAGCTTTGGTGTGTGCTTTTTTTTTTGTTTTTGGTTTCGACTCGATTTTTGACTCCATTTCGATGATTGTCCATGTCTCATCGGCGAGTATAATGGGGTCTCTATGAATGTAGGATCGAAGTTCGCACGATCAAGCATTTCCAAGGAGAAAAAAATAATGTTTATCGAAACGAGTCGAGCAAGAAGACGTTTCATACCCAAAATATCCACCAAAGTCATTTGAACGGGCTCGCGAGAGATGTCGAGCTCTCTTGTCATCTCTCTAACAATTGCCTGACGATTTTCAACGATGAGAATAAATTTTTTTGATTCACAATAGAATAATAGAATACCTTTTATTTCTTTGTTTAATCTCCTTTCTGTATAAAATACATGTACCTCCGTTCCTTTAAGTTTGGAGGAGAATTATAGAAAGAGGTGGTTAAAGAAATCAGGACTTCAAATATCTTAACTCATCTGTATTTATTAGGGGCGCTATCAAGTTCCCGCTGCTTATTAGTAGACGGCTTCTGCTGTTAGTCGTGTTCGATTTTGATGTATCCAAAACGTGATAAACTTAACCTAAACATTTGAAAAAGAAACTGAGGCACTTTGTTTATATATTTAAGATTTTTTTTGCTGTGCGAATATATCCGATTTTTTTTGAAAAAATAATCATCATATGCGAAAAGTGTTAATTTTCTTCTTTTTGACAAAGAAATCGGCGGCTGAAGCACAACGGAAACTCGAAAAAGTTTACAGTGTTGTTGGCCCAAGTGAAACAATGGTAGGAAGGCCAAAAATCTGAGAAGACAGTGAATTACAATCTTTCATGTCAAACTCAAGAGAAGCTTGCTTCAGAGTTCACAATCACTCATTAAGCCATTTTGAAGCTATTACATGCGCTAGGAATGATGCAGAAACAAGGAATTTGGATTCCTTATGGTCTCAATACCAGGAGAGCCACGTGAAAGCATGACAAGGCTCGACCTCATTTTGTCAAACCCGTTAAAATTTGCCTGGAAAACGCCTAAAAGGGAAGTCCTACTCCACCTACCATATTCCTCAAATATTTCATCGCCCGATTATTATTTGTTCCGTTCGAGGCCACATGTTCTGGCTCAGAACCAGCTTTACTCACAAGAGGACCTCGAAAAATGTAAATTAAAAACAAGAACTATCCAATGTAATAATCCTTTTTAGTATGTGAATACCTTATTAAAGAAGATAAGCGCCTGCTATTCCATCTTTTTTTTTTTACTATATCACCAATCTACTCTGTTGAAATCACTTGTTTGTTCGATTCGTTACTCTCGAAGTTTCGGCGAATAATCTACAGATAAAGCACCTTAATATCTTATTATCTCTTTCTGTTTCCCAAATTGTTTTAATAAGGTCAATCTGTTTTCAAACGTTCTTAAATTTCTATATTAAATTTTTTAAAGAAGCGCATCATCCAAAAAAATAACAAAAAAAAACATTAAAAACCCTTCAGAAACCGTTTAATTCTAAAAATGTGCGTATATGTATGCTTCCAGCAGCCAATTGCCCTACATTATTTGCGTCGTTATTTCCGAAAAAGAACTCTCAGCGATCACATTTGTCATTATGTAAAAAGTATTACAAGGCCAAGCGGTTTCCTTTTGGCATTTTGTCTCATCGAGCAGAGCGCCACTTAGCATTGCCTTGCCCCACACACCATTAACATCATAATTTACTTCCAACATTTGCCATATTATCAGATGCGCTGGGGCGGCCTTTATACTAGATTGCACGTCAGTGCTTTAAAGATAGACACGCATACACACCTAAGTATAATTGATTCTATGCATATGTCTGCAGGTTTTTATTGCATGTGTTTTTATAGCAGGGGGAAGCATCGCTAGCCGGAGTGCATGGGTGTATAGATATGTATAGGATATTTGTGTGAATATTTTAGTGAAAAGCGTATTCAATGTAACACGTTTAATTACTCGCATTAAGCTCAAATGTGTGGCTGAGGCTCATAGTAGACTGACCCACTTATCTAAATGTAAGCGACATGCGTCCATGTCTGGGTGAACGTCATTAATAAAAGATCAATTTAAATAATATTTTGCATTTTTAATATCATTTAGAAAATTATTATGCTTTGCCTGGGAACATGAGAATAATGTTTTGTGGAGATTCTATTGAATTGTATAGCTGTATTCGACACTCAAACTTTGGAAACTGACAAAACGAATAAACAACTGGTTTAAAAGCAATAGAATAGTATAAGCGACAGTTAAAATGAAATAAAACACTCAAATTCGATCAAAATAGGTTCTGTTTTAATTTTTTGTCATTTGACAATTTTATTTATTGACGCAGTCATAATGTGTCAACGTGAATTTACGAATTTCTTACGAACATGAACGTGAATTTGCGTACTAAGCTTAAATAATTTTGAAGTGTTGTTACACGATGAAATGGCAAACCTTACTGAACATATTTGAAGAAATTTGGCACAAATCTGTAAACTATGTAGATAACCTGTGCTTTACTTCTTCTTGCTTACTGGGGTAGCCACTGCGTACTCGGTTATTTCCGAGCTAACAACAGCGCGCCTGTCGCTAGGTTTCTGTCCAACGAAGTGAAGGTCTTCCTCTTTCTCTGCTTCCCCCGGCGAATACTGAATCGAAAACCCCTCATAGTTGGAGTGTTTTCTTCCAGCCGGACAACATGAACTATAAACCGCAGCCGCTGTCTCTTGATTCGCTGAACTATATCAATGTCGCCGAATATCTCGTACAGCTCATCATTCCATCGACTGCAAACCCTTTCCCTTGAATGCTCCTAAGGGCGACTTATCGAATAATATCATTGTTCATGCCTAGCACCTGTTGAGACGACTGATTTTGCGTTGGAATTCAAGGCTGTTTTTAATCCTCTTGATACAAAAAACCAGTTTTACGAAAATCTTTAAAAACAGAGCTTAAGACAGTCTCTTAATGTAGTCAATTAACAAAATGTCTTCTAGTCCAGAATAGCTAAACGGCTCATTAAACCGGCTGTCTGTAAGGGATAATATAAATTTCTTGTTAATATCCTTCACCAAGCTTCAGCAATACTTAAATTACCTTTTTTTGGTGTCTTTCTTTTCTTAGAAACATTGAGTCGAATTGTCGTATTTTAATTGAGCCACAAATTGTGCTATTAAACGGTGAAGAACTGCTGCCTTACGCTGGTCCTTTCGATACGATCGAGCAGTATTTCTATCAATAAAACAATTCAATAAACGAAAATTATACTGAAAGCTATACCTTAATTGCTCTTTACTTAGAAAATATGCATCTAACCTCACTTAATTATTAAACAAAATAAATATAAATTTTTACAAATTGCCAACTATTAATTATATTCATTTACATCAATAAACCCTCTCCTCAATGCATTGCAATGCCTCAAAAGCAAATATTTTCTATAAAATTCTAAAACAGAAGAAAATTACAAACTTCGAATTTCACCAGAGAAATATTCAATATGCAAATCTTAGCAACTCATCTGCATATGTATGTATGTATGTACCATAGTACATCTCAACTAAAAATATGCGCGCGTGTTGTCTAAAGACCACGCTTTATAAATAAAAAGCAGCAAAAAGCAAAGAGCGTTTTGTGCTAAAAGGAAAATGCTTGAAAACATGTCGTCGTTTAGCTAAAGACTAGCTAGTCTAAAAGAGGCCGAACGCCGGGAGCAGCCGTGAGCACAAGTGAGTGTGGCCGAGCAAAAGCAAAAGTACTAGAAAGAAGTACAAATCATGCCCACAGCCCCGCCAAGCGATTAACATGAGTTTGCGCTTACAACTGCCATACACACGTATCAACATTTATATGTGTGTATACATATACATACATATATATAGTTTTTTATGTAAAAATAGTATATAAAAAAATGCTGTATTTTGCATGATAAGGCAAATTAATTTGTTTCTTATATTTGAGGCATTTTTTACATTATTAACCAATTTTTTGTTACAAAATTATTTATGGTTTTCACAAGTCTCATAAAGTTATAAATTATAACGATTCGAAAACATAGCATTAAGAATTGTGAATGTTTAAACTCATTTTTGTATGAAATCCAACAACAATTTTTTTAAACAAGTGTAAAAATTTACAATGCTTTGCGAGGGGTTGTGAGTACCCCAATTGAATATATTTTTCATAAATTTAGGATGCAGTATTTTGCAAATTTTTTTGTATTTACAGTTTATACATACTTATTTTTATTAGTGCTTGTATGTTTTTCGGCCAATTTTCATATTATTTATACAAACTGCGGGCATTATTTTGAAATTATTCAAGTAGGAAAATATTTAGAGTCTGAAAAGGCATCTTCAAAAATAGTAATATTTAAACGATTCCTCAAGAGATGACAAGAGAGCTCGATATCTCTCACGAGTTCGTTCGAATGATTTTGGTGAACATTTTGGGTACGAAACGCATTCTTGGTCGACTCATAAAGAGTACCGTAAACAGGTCTCTTTGGACATATTTGATCATGCGAATTCTGATCTAAAATCGATCGAGAGCATTATAACTACCGATAAGACATGGGTTTATGAGTTTGACATGCAAAGAAGTCTACAATCATCGGAATGGTTTTCAGTCGATCGAAGAGATAAAAAAAATCACTGAAGGTCACCCCAAAAAGTGCTTCTAAAAGTGTTTCGGGAACTGGAAAAATCGTTGGATTAAGTGTACTACACGGCGCGTTTGTTGAGACCAGTTAAATCAATATTCTTTATTCAGCTCTGCAGCTCTAAATATTACATCCAGGAGTTGATTGAAGAAGTCGCACGATAGGGAGTCGACTTGTTTGAAACCTCATTTGGTATCGAACAGTTCGGCGAGATCCTTCCCGATCTTGACGGAGCTTTTGGTATTGCTCAACGTCATTTGAGCTTTGCGAGTTAAACTTCTACTTATAAAACAATTGGTCTCAACATACCAAACCTTTGTGTTGCATGAATTAACCCCGTTTTACCATCTCTTTGCATGCCCCATGAAACCAACTCACCATCGATACAGCACTTTGATATTGAAAAAAACAAAACTTTTCTGCATACAAGGAAGCCTGTAGAGCCTTTTCAGAAATGCTCGCATTCGAAATATGAGAATTTTGTTTTTTAAATACTTATTAGGCCATAAATTTGTGTCGTCGCTGTAGATGAGTTTAAGGTAAAAATGTAAATGTTAAGTGAAATGTGAATGGAAGTTTTGTATATAAAGTTCCACAATTTTCTTGATCTTCAGGTGTATATCGTTTTATAGTGGTTTTCAAAATCGCAGTTCGTAAATACAAGTGTTTACTTTGAGAGTCGTTTTTGATACCTATCTCTCTATCCTTTCTTTAGCTACTGCCACTGTTTCTCGCATCAACCCACAAGCTACTTCAGCCACTTTTTTATGCCTTAGAGAACTGAAACAATTGAAAACTTCACAGCTCGAAACTGATTTTTTTTTTTTGTTTTTTTTTAGATAAATACATATATTTCTTGTGGTTGCCAAGAGTTTCTTCAAAATTTAAGATATTTAAGTGTTGCTAAATTGGTTACACTACAACAAATACTATTTAACGAATTAAAGCTGTACGAGTGTATTGTTGTTATTATTGGCCAAGCGACCTTCTATTGCGTAGGATTTTCTGATGCAATAAAATTGTTGGTTTTATTGAAGTAAAAAGTACATAAATAAAATTAATGTATATATGCAATAAATAAAACTGGATTGGCAGAGAGCGCCAGCAAAATGCCGCCTAAAATCAACGCAATTCATTGAGATCGTGGGCGGTAATTATAACAGTTAGTTGTCGGATTATTTTCATCTAATAATACATAAATGAAAAATATTATATATTTTTTGTTATGTTTTTTTACATACCAATTTTACAAAACAAAAGAATTATTTTAAAGAGATTAAAAGTTATTAAGTTTTTAATGAAATAGAGAAATTGTACCTATTTTCTATTGCTATTTTTAAGTTCGCCATTAACAAGGGCAACATGTCGTATGAGCAACATTTTTCATATAATGAGCCTTGTATGGATTTGTATGAATACTATATATTAATAATGGGCTTTTCAATATGATGATATGATTTTTAAATGTCGTTTCGGGCATTTTTAATATGTCGTGAGCTGTAGTTGTTTTTTCGTTGCATTCAGTAATGTTTACAATTTCATAATGGAAACGTAAACGCAAGATCAACGTATACAAATTATTGAAATTTTATTATCAAAATAATCGTTCTCCAATTACTACTTTTCATGCGCTTTTGCCATTTTATGGTCGTAATAATCGTTCATCTATGCTAGTTATTCTTTGAATAGTTGAAAATTTCCAGCGTACATTTTCTTTGCATAATATTCAAGTTCCAATAAGACAAAGAACCGCTTGAAGTAATGAAAATATTGCTGCCTTCCAGGCAAGTGCTGCTGAAGACCGCAATTGGTGGATTCTGAGGCATTCCCAAGTATTGAGACTGTCGTTTCTGTTGCGAAGAAAATTCACCCATTAAGGATGAACAATCATTATATTCACCGAAGTTGACAGTTTGATGTGGTTTTTGTTCTGGTGGAATAATCGGTCCATACTTCTTTCGAAATAAAGTTGATGACATTGTTCGTGTTAATGAAGAGCGGTATAGATAGATGATAACCTATTTTTATGGCCGCAATTAGAAAAAGATGATCTTGGCAACAACTGATTCTAACACGACGGGGCTACGTGCCACACTGCGGGTACAACAATCGAATTATTTCGAGAAATATTTAGAGATTTTATTATTTCAGGAAATTGTGTCAGTAATGGATTTAAAATAAAGAAACGCAATTTCTCGTTATTCAGAGCCTAATAAATGGTCTCATTTTTTATGCATTAGTTAAAAACGTATAATTCAAAACCGCTACTACCCTTCGTATTTCCATTTAGTCTTACATACAGTTGCATCTCCATATGTATGCTTCCTTCATATGAAGTGCGCAAAATTATGACGCGGCAATGTCAAGGTGAAGTGCACAAATGGCACTATATGTATGTATTAGTATTTTCATCTGAACTCGAACTCGCACTCGCAATGAATTCACCGTCACTAAACTACGTTTGCCACTGTACACCTGTGGCGTGTAAGTTCATTTTGCCCACTCATTCGCTTAAACTCGCTCGTCGGCTTCATATTCGCAACTCCACGTTTTGTTTGTAAGCAATTCATCAAATTTACAAAAGCGTGCATGTTGAGTTGCTCAAATTACAGACATTTAAATAAAAAAAAAAAAAATAGAAATGAAAACAAAACAATCGTAAATTGTTTATCTAAGCATACAGTGTTGTGCATATATGTTGCGAATAGTTTGTGCTAAAGTATATTTGTATATGTATATAAGAAAAAATAAATAATTAACATTAGTGCTTACAGTAACTTGATTATTATTTAATGAAAATATTTATATTAACAAGTAAGGAAGGGCTAAGTTCGGGTGTCACCGAACATTTTATACTCTCGCATCAAATACCGTATTTGTGTAAAGTTTTATTCCGCTATCATCATTGGTTCCTAATATATATATTATACAGAGAAGGCATCAGATGGAATTGAAAATAGCGTTATATTGGAAGAAGGCGTGGTTGTGAACCGATTTCACCCATATTTAATACATGTCATCGAGCTGTTCAGAAAATATTATATACCGAATTTCATTGAAATCGGTCGAGTACTTCCTGAGATATGGTTTTTGGTCCATAAGTGTGCGACGCCACGCCCATTTTCAATTTAAAAAAAGCCTGGATGCAGTCGGTTAGTAGATAGTCGGTTAACACACTTTTAGTGATTTTCAACATAACCTTTGTATGGGAGGTGGACGTGGTTATTATCCGATTTCTTCCATTTTTGAACTGTATATGGAAATGCCTAAAAGAAACGACTCTATACAGTTTGGTTGACATAGCTATAGTAGTTTTCGAGATATGTACAAAAAAGTTAGTAGGGGGCGGGGCCACGCCTACTTTCCAAAAAAATTGCGTCCAAGTTTGCCCTTCCCTAATGCGATCCTTTGTGCCAAATTTCACTTTAATATATTTTTTATCTTATTTATGGCTTAGTTATGACACTTTATAGGTTTTCGGTTTCCGCCATTTTGTGGGCGTGGCAGTGGGCCGATTTTGCCCATCTTCGWACTTAACCTTCTTATGGAGCCAAGAAATACGTGTACCAAGTTTCATCATGATATCTCAATTTTTACTCAAGTTACAGCTTGCACGGACGGACGGACAGATAGACATCCGGATTTCAACTCTACTCGTCACCCTGATCACTTTGGTATATATAACCCTATATCTGACTCTTTTAGTTTTAGGACTTACAAACAACCGTTATGTGAACAAAACTATAATACTCTCTTTAGCAACTTTGTTGGGAGAGTATAATAAGTGTGGTTTGGGAAGCAAAAATGTTCGCATTACCATAATTGATAACTTTTCGCACTTGGTATCCGTATTTTGCGGTTTGAAAGTTATGTTAAAATCTGGCATAAAATAATTCTGATTAACCATTGTCGAGTTCGCTGCCGTTCAAGCAGGCGCATACTACAGTTAATGTTGAATCTCATCCTAGTTCAATCTTTCATACACTTGCTTCTTCTTCGGACGTCCGGAACCAGCTAGACGTTTTAAATACCTCTTTTTCGCATATTTTTGCAGGCAAGCACCGACAGTAGGTTTGCTAAATTTCATTTTTTAACTAATTTTGCGTTTACTCAAGTTTTGAGATCACAAAGCTAAAAATGTAGCTTTATCAACTATATAACTATATATGTATAAGTTGCATTCCAGAGTAAACAGGACTTCAAAACAAAACAGAACAAATGGTTTTTTCGGCAAAATCAATTTATTTTATTCAAAATAGTCTCCTTCGGCTTCAATACAGCTTTTTGCACGGTCCAAAAGCATGTCGAACGAGTAGTATGGCCGGCAGTATGCCCTTGCAAGCCTTTTGAATGGTCTCTACGTCTGCATAACGCTCTGCTTTCATGTGAAAATGCATTTTTCCGAAAAGGAAGAAGTCGCACGGTGCCATATCAATTGAATACGGTAAGTGGTTAATGGTTAAAATGTGATTTTTGGTCAAATAATCGGTTACAATGATGTCCTTCGAATGTTGGATTCTAAGCAATTTTTGGTTGTCAGTCAATTTGTGCAGAACAAACCGTGTACACACCTTCCGTAAGCCCAAATGTTCGGTCAAAATGCGATAAATCGATGCTTTGGAGATATTCAATTCCATTTCCATTCCAAAAAGTCCTGTTTACTTTGGAACACACCTTGTATATTCCGTAAACTGTCGAATAAGTCGGCCGATGACAATATTTCCATTTCCTTGGAGGGCACATTGTTAGTTTCCAAGAATATTACAGACCAAATTTTGACAAATTACGTCAAAAAGAAATGACCTTTAACATTTTCACAGAAATTATAAATAAAGCCTTCCCATTGCTTTGTTCATTATCTCAGGAGTTCAGGTTTCTTTTGCAAAACCTTAAATTAAAAAATGATATCAAAAGAACGATTCAAATTTCCTTTTATTTTCTCCTTTTATTACCTAGCTACGATAGCTAAACTTTGTTTCCGGCAAAGTATCAGAATAAAGTCCTTACGAGTGGGTCTATTATTATTTCCACGACTGTACGAACAACCATGCATAAAAATATGAAATATACGCGCCATAATAATAATAATAATAATAATAACAATAAAATGTAGCAGTGCAAAGTAAAAAAATATATATATGCTAGATATATACATATGTATATATGAATATATTTGAAAGTCACGGCTAATGTGTGGAATACAATGCTCGCGACAGACTGCTAACAACATCTGTCAAATATTAAAATACACACGTTCTTATGGACGGACCTATTTTGACAGCTGCACGACTACACGACTGCAGGCCGACAGTTGTCGTTCTCGCTAACTTCAATTTTATCCTATATTTACCAACGACAGTAAGACCACAGTAGAGTTGACAGTAGAATGGAAGATAGAGAGATGAGGTAGAGTGGTGATGCCACTAATATGTAAAATGTAAAATTACTCAAAGCTCTAACAAAACTGACGTTATTTTACAAATAAAAGCATAAAATAGCTCTGTTACATCATTTATAATAACAATTGATAATTTAAAACAAATAAATTTACCTATTTACTTATTTTTTGCTTAAAAATTTCACTTTAAACAAAATATTAAAATTTCATTGAAGTGCGAGGTATTAGTATGGCCACAACAAAATTGTGTACATGCAAACTGGACAACTGAGTTGTTTTGTGTTGCTGCCCTCTCACAAACGTTCTTGTAGTAGGATTCACAACGCCATTTTCAGTTCACTGTCGTGCTGCTGCAGTCTGTCGCTAGCATTGTGTTCCACACATAACACTCCATTGCAGTTTAGTTCATTATTTATTTACTCTTAGTACACACTTGTCTGTATGTATATTAGTTTAATTTAAGTAAATAGCAGTATGTTATTGCATCTGCATAAGTGTGAATAATACTAACAAACACTGCAAACGCCCTACAAATCGACAAAAATGGTGCGCAACAAAAATAAATCATATTCTCTGCGCATAAATAAATGGCGAAAATTCGATTCTTGAGCAACAAATACAACAAAAAATAGATATATTATGAAGAAAAAATCGTCACATTAGTTTACAATTTGAAATCTTTAGAAAAATTTCCACCATAAAGTGGCTACTCATATTACCTCTGAGTTTGTAAACAAACAAAAGCCATTGGGAATCAAATTTCATAGCTAAAATTTCCGTTGTCAACTCGCCACAATGATTGTAAGTAAACTATAGAGTTGCAATAACACAACAAATTGCTTGGCGGTTGTACTAGAGAAGTTCTAAGCTGCTCACAAACTTAATAGATCTATTTTCTTTACTATAACTTCTAAATAGTGGGACGAGGTGTAGATCTATCGGCATGAGTGTAATATTATTAAAAAATTGGGTTGTCAAACGTTAAGTTGTACTAAAGTCAATGGCAAAACCATGATTGCCTGAAATATAATATTCAAAATCTACATATAATGGAATAACCTGGATGTGCATACATCTTTTAAACTATGTTTATCCAAATAGAACATATGAGTTACAGATTGCTTATTAACAATATCTATAGCGAGTGGATCGTTTCCTCTGCGATCTGCGGCCCTCTCCGCCCCTAAATGACTTCTTTGAATTAAAATTTTTATAAAATTAAACTTATTTTTAACCAGTAAACATTTACATATTTAAACAATCTTCATCCCGACTTTCCCAATACATTTTTTTCATGTTGTCAATTCCTTCTAGGTAGTTGCTCATAGTTAAATATTTGTTACAACAACTCAAAGAAATATTGTATGTTATGAGTATAACAGACGTTTCAAATAGTTCTTAATTCAGTCAATTAGTCAATTACCGACTTTATGGAAACTGTTAATTCACTTATGGTGGTTGATGCCTTGGTCAATTAGCCGAAACATTTATGAAGCCATAATGTTATAAGAATTGAACCATGGAAATAACGTACAAAAGCTTCTGTTCAGGTTGTACTTAATTAAGTCCTCTGCTAAATTATCTTAGACTTAGACTTAGTGTTAGTAAATATATTTATTTCTAAACGAACTACAGCAAATCTCCGGGTACTCTTCTCAAAAAAGACCTTTTGCGGTGACCACTATATCTCTGAACTGGATCCTTTGAAATTAAAAATTAAACAGATTTCGTTAAATTAATGTTAATTCTAGTAATTAAACAAAGAAAAAAGTAATATATATTTTTTGGCGGTTTAAAAAAAAATAAAGATTTTTGACCAAAATTTCGGCCTAAAACGTCTTTTCAAATTTGCGTATAGCTTCGAACATATTCACCTTAAATATATGTACTTAAGAAAATAAAATTTAAAAAATCGATTTTTTGGAAATTCTAACTGTACTTAAACCCTCAACATAACGATATTTTAGTTGACGGTCACTTATTCTAAGAACTTTTAATTTTCTCATTTAATATTATCATCCCTGCCCACATACGAGGCCTTTAGGAGTTTTGCAAAAACTTATTATTGTTATTAATTACATATATAGTTAATTGTATGGCTAATTGAGAAAAATTAATGGTTAAATTGTAATACTTTGTTAAGAGCATATTTGAGCATATTATAAAAAGATAACTAAAACGTCACTTAATTTCAAGTAATATTATATTTAGAACCAACAATTTTATTGGATTTAATAAGATTTTGTTTCAAAAAATATAATATATTTGACATTCTAATACTTATATGCTTCGTTCCTTAATTGTCTTGCAGATTTTGCAAAATTTGGGCAAAGTCGACCGGACTGCCGATGATATTTTCGACGATCATTTAAATAACTTCAATCGCCAACAAACTAATGCCAACAGATTACAAAAGGAGTTCAACAACTACATCAGATGTATTCGTGGTGAGTGCTGGGAAATATATTTGCCAATATTAAACTATAATATATTATTAAACCAATAATTACTTGCTTATCTTTTATAAAGCCGCTCAAACCGCTTCCAAGTCGCTGATGGATGCCATTTCCGAAATCTATGAACCACACTGGGTCGGCTTTGATGCATTGCAGGCACAGACCGGCGCTGCCGAAAGTCTTTGGCAAGACTTCGCCCATAAATTGGCAGATCAAGTATTGATTCCGTTGAATACATACACTGGACAATTTCCAGAAATGAAAGTGAGCTATAAATTTAAAGCAAAAATAATGAATACATATATTTATATATTTATTACTATTATTATTTATTTTATAGAAAAAAGTGGATAAACGCAATAGAAAGCTGATTGACTATGATGGCCAACGCCATTCATTCCAAAGTCTTCAGGCCAATGCTAACAAGCGCAAGGATGATGTCAAGGTAAGTCTTGTGTTGTTGTGATAAAATTTCTCGATATAATTATAATTATTTTTTCGCTTATTGAAAATTAAAGCTCACGAAAGGACGCGAGCAGCTGGAGGAAGCTCGTCGCACCTATGAAATTCTCAATACCGAGTTGCATGATGAGTTGCCCGCCTTATATGACTCAAGAATATTGTTTTTGGTCACCAACTTGCAGACGCTCTTTGCAACGGAACAAGTGTTTCACAATGAAACGGCTAAGGTGCGCTTTTTATGATATCAAAAATAAAAATAGAATTTATAAAAAAAAAAAATTAATTTTAAATTTTAAATAAAATTGCAATTTTTACCCGCTTGTTCTCTCTCTCTCTCTCTCTCTCTTTCACTGCCAGGCACTGCCTTTTCCGCTCCAAGCCCCACAAAGACGTCACCATTCAAGCAAATGAACAACACAAACACCACCAATAACAGTAACTATCAAAATCAGATCACCACAAATGGCTCCAGTAATGTCAACAGTCGTAAGTACTTTAGTACACACATACATTTACACCATTTAACTACTAGCTTCGTAGGATGTGTTGTGCAGTGCTAAATTGTTATTTTTTTTGTTTGTTCTTTTACGCTTTTAGTAGCAGAAAAGCATTTAAATGCCAAAGCATATGCAAGCGTGTGTTTGTGTGCGAGTATGCGTGTGCGTGTGCTAGAGGAACATTTTATTACATTTTATAAATATTTTTTAAAGCCAGCTCAAAAATCGTGTTGGCCATTTTAACATTTTAACATTTTTTCTGTTTTCTTTTTGTAATACTTTTTGTTTATTTTCTTTTCACTTCTTTACTTTCGTTACTGTTTATTTAGCCGAATAAAAAATAAAAACAAAAAAAAATTTTTTTTGACAAAATTTGCATTTGCATAAATTAAATTGAAAAAAATTGCTTGCTTTAATTGTAAGCTAAATACAATTCGATTAATAAAGTTGCGCACAAAACTGGTTTAATTAATTCAAAATTGCAAATTACAAAGCAAAAAAAAAAATTATTTCAAAGTTATAAAATTTAAAAGTATTTTATGCATACAATGACATGTACTTGCATTGCTTTACAAATCACGATAAATATTAAAAATATTTAAACACAATTTTTTCTCATTTTAACAATATCGAATCGAATTTAGCTTAATTATGACCCTATCCCCCTTAAATCTCTATAATATCCCACATTTTATGAGGTTGTGTGTGCTGAATACGTTAGCCTATTAAGTTAGTTTTGGCTGATAATTAAATTATAATTAATTATTATAACTACTTACGTATAAAAAATTTTATTTGCATTAGATGTCATAGTTAGCATGTAGCGTTATAATTTCATACGTTTATGGCCATAAAATTATAGTATCATATAACCTTTTTTTTTTAATTTATAATAGTTATAATTTTTGTTTGCTTTAATTTTAGTTATCTTACATAACATAATATATAAAACAAGTAAACTTTCATTAAGTGACAATTTTTAATAACTAAATGTGGTTATACTTAGTTGAAAGTTTCATACCATGATCATATCATAACAAAAATTATTGCCAAGTTGTTTTTTTTTTTTTTTTTTGCTATATTTTTATTGAAGACTACTTCTTTCAATTTATATACTACTACTTAGGTTGCCTTTTATATTTCGGGATTGGTGTGCAAAAACAAATTTGAAAGGTAGAAAATCGCTTTATTTTTTGCAAAATACTCTTCATTAGGACATACACACTTCCGCCTGCGTTTGAACCAATTCTCAAAGGATTTTTTTCACTCTAACTGAGGTGTCTCTAAAACAAGCATTCTGAATGTCTTTGAAAAACGACACGAACGTTGTTTAAGTCGATATGTGAGAGCTCACATTGAAGTGGTGAAGAGTGAACCGTCTACGGCGGCTGGTTTTCCTGATTTCTTGAAAGGCAACTGGCAAACAAATGCTTTTAACCACACAGAATTTACTGTTCTGCGTTCTTCCAGTAGTATGGTTCCAACATGTCCAGTTTTCCCAAAAAAAAAAATATCTTTTGCTTTATTCGGCTCACCTTAAAAACACCCATACCCTGCCGACAGCTGTGTACTTTTGTGCTTATACGCTTTACTCCACTTTTCACGATGTCATAGTCGTGTTTCAAGGACAAAATGTGTTGGGTCCAACGTGAATAAATGTTCATGGAATTTTGAATGTGTGCTGATCCCACTAATGCCTACAATCATCACAGCATTATAGTTTCTACTGCTTTTGGACGACTTTCACGATATTCGGCTTGGAGTGATCTACGACCACGATTGAATTCACATAACATCGATGAGATAAAAAAAAATAAATAAATGTGGTTTGCACCGCGATCTAAGATCTATTGTGCCCTCTCCCAACAACGACTCACTTAGCCCCAGCAAATTGATAAATTCCAATAAACTGCTAGGTGATATTGAGGCGATAATGATCCCTATTTGGAACCATGGATTCAAGCGTCTTTATACCATCGATAAACACAGGTCCTAAGCACTCTTGACTAATTCACGTCGAAAGTTGTGAAAACAAATCGCGCAAAAATGTAGGGATTTAATTCCTTTTGTTGGTAAGAATATTTTAAGTTACTGTAAACCCCACAAATGGCGCTCGTATGTCAAAACGTCCTGAGTATGCATACCATCAAAAATGTCAAACTTTACGATAAAATTAGGATTTGTCAGATTGCAACTTTTGTGTTGTCAAATCCCAAAACATAAAAGGCAACTTACGTTTTAAGGATTTGGTTGAAAATAATTAAACTAAATTAATTTTTAATAATTTGGGGTATATAAATATATAAATAATTACAGCAAGGTGGCATTTCTACCGGACTGAAAAGTTCGTGTCGTTTTTAAGAAAGAATACAGTGTTGTGGACAAAATCCGCCTTTATTACTCAACATGGCTGTCATCGAGACCAATATACTGATTATAGCAAACTTTCAACTTCGTGATAACAATTTTGTAATACGATATATTTTAAGTGGTATTGCCATTTTTGCGGGCAAAGAATCATGTGTTCATTCTTTTTTGTTTTCGTGATATAATCATTTATTCACAAAACTAATGAAACACTTGTCGAGTTTGAACCTTATGCTTTTTTCGGTTAATTTTGTTGACAATAATTTCGAGCGTTGTCTCTTGCATCGTTTTTTTTTTCTTGCCTGGCATGACAAGATATTTAGCAACCATAGTGTCGTACTACTGGAGCAAAATAAAAAAGTCGTTAATCTACGTGAGAATCCCCATAGAAGTACGTAGGTATATATTGTAAATAGACCGCCTTTAAAATAAAAAATTATCAAAACTATTTGTTTCGCCAATCGAAAAAATAGTTTTGAAAAACAAAAAACGCGTTTAAAGTTGCGCATACAACTATAACTGACCCGGAGGTGGGCGTGCTATATACGCCATAATTGTTTGAAACCATTTTTATTGCTACAAATCAACTTTAAACTTATTTTTGTGACTATAAAGCATGGTTTATACGGACAAGATGAATGTGGAGTTAATAGAAAACCAAATTTACATAATTCTGTTCGAAATTCAGTAAATCACATATGAAAGATTGTTGTACCTGGCGAAAAGTTCGAAGCTCTCATCCAATATTATGAGCAGGATTTTTGTTAAGTTATTAAAAATTTTAATTTCTTTTAAAATACGAAAAACCTACAAACGTCCCTAATAATGCTATACATGAGCTGTTAGAAGTCTGAACTTGCCTAGTGAGCACTTTCAACAAGCTTAGATTTTTTTTTAATATTAATATATTTTCATGATTGAAGTAGCTAAATTGTTATTTTGAGTTCAAAGTTATAAATATTGGCTTTAAGAAAAATGTATACATTTAAAGTTATAATTAAAAAATAAATAATTTAGACATATGTTTATAAATAAGCAGCAGTACAAGTGTGTATGTGTGCTTTTATTATTTTTAAGCTTTGCTTTTGATTTCGATGTCCAAATTTTGCATGTAATCATACCTTAGTTTATTACTTTTAATTTTAATTAAATTTTATTTACTGTTAATTGATTGAAAACCAAATTTTTATAACAATGAATTTGCATGTGATGAGTTTCTTTTTTTTTTTTTCTTGTTTTTCCCCAATTTTCTTCATTTATCTATAACGTTTCGTTTCGTTTCGTTTGGAATGCTTCTAACAACTGAATTCTGCAACCAACTTAACCACAAACAAAAAAATATAAAAAATACCTAACCTCATAAACATACCGTGGAACAAAATGTAATATACAATTGGCTGATAAAATTCGCAAATCGAAATTCGCCATTGCACATACGAAACAACAAACATTGAACACATAAACGAACAAAACAAAATACCAAAAACAAACAGCATCATCCACATCCACAAGCTCCTCACATCAAACATCCAGGCTTGACTCAGTTTCTCCAACGCCAGAATCGACACCGGAAAATTTGAAAGCCGCCGACAACGCTGCTTCAGCCGCCAACGTCTCAAGCGCCAGCACCGGCCCAGCATCGACGCCGGGCAGTAGCCCCCTAATCGGCACCATAACGCCACCTCCATATCAGAGTGAAGCAACTGAATTGTTTGCAAACGCTTCGCGTGCAGCGACGCTCAATAACAGCAACAGCAATGGCGGCGTTGAACAGCGTCCAGTTGCCACACCGGATAGTCCCAATGCGAATACAACGCTCCCCCCAGTTGCGGCTGGTCCTAACGACAGCTCTGCTGCTGCGGAAGCCAAGCCCAACGCTGCGATTGAAGTGCAGGTCAAAAACAAGGAAAACGATGTCTCGAATGCGTCAGCAGCAACAACAGCACCAAACCCAACGAACCCAGATGAAAGCAGCAGCGGCAGCACAGCAAGGAAATCGTTGAAGCTCACACCAGAACAGCTAAATGGCAATGCTAATGGCAACATCAGTGAAAATGCCGCGGCGCCGCAGTCAGCCAACGTCAATGTTAATGCGAACGCCAACACAGCTGCCGCAACGGCAACGCCGCAAGCAGCAGCAACGCCAACGCCAACAGCGACCGATGTGAACAACGGCAATGCGACGGACGAGACGAATAAGAAATCAGGAGGTAAAGTCATACAAAAGTCACCAAAAAGACACAAAGCACAATTATTGAACCCATTGAATTTGATACGTAAATCACGCGCTGCCGCGTCCAATAAAAGCGAAAGTGTTGTTGTTGTTGAAAAGCGTGCCGCTACCAATGACCTTAATATTATAGATAATGTAGCTACAACAGACAAAAATGTTGATGAGCCAAATCTCAATATTGAAAAAAGTCAAAAGGTAGCCGCGCCGGTTAGTAAAAATCCTTTCGAAGATGATGAACAAATCTACGAGATACCAACCGGTGAGTACACACCTCGTCGGCACAGCGCCAATGAAACGAGTACCTACTACATGCTATGTAGATCGTTTACGATCGTATGCTTCATCACTTCTCTTCTTCTTCTACTTTTTACACATGCGCCTTCTTATAAAAAATATATATATATATATACTTAGATATATATACATATATACCTATTTATGTATGTACGCAGTAAGAGCTGTACAGGATTCGACGCACGCATAGTTGTTGTCTTGTGCGTGTGTTTGTAATGTTGTGGCCAAGCGTTTGTAGGCCTTTTCAAGTTCACCTTTGAGACAGTTTTTCAATGTAACAATTTTTAGGCAATTCGCTTACGCTTGGGGTTTACAGTTAACTTGGTACGAGTACGTTGCTGCGAATGCAACAATTTCACTCCGTGTTTGTAATAATGGTGAAGGATATGTGTTTTCAAATATTTCTTTACAGTGCTTTAAATTTTATATGACCTGCGAAAAGAACAAAGAAGATACAGTCATGAATTGAAAAAGAGAGATTGAAATTTTCTAACCTACTACAAATTAGTGGAATTTTTTAAAAATTATTTTATTGCTTGCTTTTTTGTTGTTGTACGTAAAACTAACTTATAAATAGCAATCCAAATACTATACATACATATGTATGCGTAAGGCGAGAACTGTAGGGTAAAAAATATGTCAGAACTAAAAAAAATTAGTATAAAAATGAAAAGAATAAAAAATATAAAAAAATAAAACAAAAAAATTTCCAATGCATTTTTGTTGCTCTATTGAAAATATTAAATTGCATGCTGGTATGTATAAGCC
>NW_017536296.1:11653-38890 GCF_001853355.1 Bactrocera latifrons | reverse complement strand
GTTTATGAACATATCCGTTTTCGTTTATCAACAAAAACTTAACAAAAGTCAAAGTTGAGTAAAATTTTATTGTTATTGTTAATTTTTTAATATATTATATAATTTTTCTTTAAAAAAATTATTACAAGTGTCAAATCCAGCTTGACAAATACAATGTTTTCTTCAATCTATGCCAAGAACAAAAAAATTGAATACTATCAACGAATTTCGAAAAAAATATACGAATGTGAGTGTATGACTGCATTGCAGTGTCAACTGTTACTCTTTAGTAACAAAGATTTCAAAAGAAAAAAAAAACAATAAACATTTTTAACATTCATTTTAAAAGATCAAATTAAAGCCTTTCTAAATTGAGCTTTTTAAATTCACCAAATGCTCGTACACAATTACAGTTAGATTCAAAAGCCACAATTCGCAAATATTTGTTTTTCAAAGTTTATGTTGTAGGCAGGAGGGTTCGACTTTTTTCAACATCTTCGTCAAAACAAACCAAAAACAATAACGTCCCAAACACTAAACACATCATCTTGCTCTGTAATCATTAACATTTTTTATTTCATATATTTTTCAAAAATCTCCTTAAACAAAACCAAAACAAGCAACACTACAATAATAATAATAATACAACACTTCAACTACATTGTAACACTTTATTACATAAGTCTTTTAATTTATTTTTGTTTGCGTTTTTCATCAGTTTAACACGACGCGCCTACAACTAAGAAACAGGCACGTTTGTTGCGCAAGTCTTTTACTGTTGTTGTTGTTATGCAACAAATTAACAAAACTAAACTGTGTTTTGCATAAAAGTATTTCTTTGAAAAAGTTTGAATTTTGAAGATGTGCAGTTTCGTTTGAAATTTTTTATTAACCCCAGCCGCGATCTAACCCAAGCTGTCGCGTTTACAAGCAGCGCGTTTTGTTGTTTTGCCAAACTTTGTTTAGGCTAAACTTGTGTAGCTGTTGCAATGTTTAACAAAACCAAAAAATTTAATAAAAACGAAAAAATATTTTTTTCTTCTAATAACGGCATACTTTGTTAAAGATTAACACGAACGCAACGCTGTGAGTCTAATTCCAAATCGCGTTCACACTTACTCTTCTCTAACCCACACTTCTGTGCTAAATGTGCGCTTCCACAACGAAAGTGTATGCAAAGTGATTTCGAATTTGACGAAAAAAATTTTGGCTTCAAAAATATTTTTTTAAGATAAAAAAATTTTCAGATAAAATGAAAATTTTTTGGGATGAAAAAATATTGAGATAAAAAAAAATTTTTAAATAAAAAAATTTCAGATAAAATGAAAATTTTTTGGGATGAAAAAATATTGAGATAAAAAAAATTTTGAAATAAAAAAATTTTGAGATAAAAAATGAAAACAACTTTTTTTCAGATCGAAATAAAATAATTCTCAAAACTTCCCATAAATATTTTTTTAATTTTTTTAATTCGGTAGAAAATCAATGAAAATTCAAAAATATTTAATACAGCTTTATCGAACCAATAAATATAACCTTTGCATCCACGAGTAGTACGAAAATTTGCGAGTGCTAACCGCAACTAATAGTTTCCAAAAGTTTTTAAAATTTACTTTGCCCATTTTGTATTTCACAGATGCCACCACATCGGATTTGCCAGCGGGTGTGCTTTACCGTGTCAAGGCCACCTATGGTTATGTGAAGGAGGATGTCGATGAGCTAAGCTTTGAGGTTGGCGATATAATACGTGTTATTGAATACGACGATCCAGAAGATCAGGTAAATATGATTGAGAAGCACTTGTGACTAATTGTTGATTTACTTGTTGGTGGTGGCAGTGTAAATTCTTTCCAAAATAGATAGTGAAAAGAGTCCTTTACCTCTTGGCGTAGACAACGCTTACGCGGTTAAAAGCGACGTTTGCAGTGGTCGTCCTCTAAAAGGGGGTCTCTCATCCGATGCTATTTCTTTTAAAAGCGCACAACCCTGGGGAGATAACTGGTAACTGGCGAATGGCAGGCGTGATGTTTTACTCCAAGTCCTGAATCGAAGCGGGATTGTCCGCATAGAGTTTAAACTTTATATTTCCCCACAGCAAAAAGTCCAACGGTGTGACGTCACATGATCTTGGTGGACAATTGACCGGTCCAAAACGTGAATTATCTCTAAATAAATTCATTGATTGAAGTGATGTGTTGGAAAAGGCGTCGCCTTGTTGAGTCACAATGTCGCCGATATCACGAGTTTCAATTTCAGGCCTCAAATAGTCGCTTATCATGGGGCGATAACGATGTTGTTGTTGTTGTAACGGCAGAACGGACGCGATAACGATCGTCTTTGACGGTTACGTTCCCACCGGCACAACTTTTTAAGAACAATGGACCGATGATTCCACCTCCTCACAAACCACACCAAACCATTGTTTTTTCTGGATGAAACGTCAGCTCTTGAGTTTCTTCAGGTTGCTCTTTGTTCCAAATGTGACAGTTTTTCTTGTTAACACACACATTGAGCCAAAAATTGGCTCATCGCTGAATAAAATTTGGCTCAAAAATGTTAAAAAAATCAGCATGATGAGTAAATTTAACCATGTCACTGTAGGTCTGACTATCTGTATATATTTGAACTAGTCCTTCAGTTTTTTGTTTTTTTTTTTTTCAAATCGGACTGCTATAGCAAAAGCTGTCATACAAACTGACCGATCAAAATTCGAGATGAAGATCTATTTATATTTTTTTTATTATAAGAAATGCACCTATAAAGGGTATTATGATTCGGTGAACCGATGTTGAAAATTTTAGAATATTTTTGCTGGTAATTTGATTAATTTTCTTTGACATAACCCCACAAATAAACCGCTCCCGAATCACCCACCCCTTTATGTGCTCGATCTTTCTTATTCGCCACAAATGTTCCATGACTTTATTAAGCGTTAAGTTTTTTATTTCCAATTTGCAGGAGGAAGGCTGGCTGATGGGACAAAAGGAGGGCACAAACGAGAAGGGTCTGTTCCCGGCCAACTTTACACGACCCATCTAGGCAGGCGTACAGGCGGAGAGCAAGCGAACAAGCAAGCAACAGAACAGCAGCAGGCCAGTGCAACGAACAAAAGCAGAAAGCAGAAACAATAAATAAAGCAGAACAAGAAGCAGAAGCAGAAGCCACCACACAAAAGAAAATATTTAAGAAAACAAAAAGTTAAAAGTTTAAGCAAAAGTAGTGAATGACAGTTAAAGCAACCCGAAGTATATTTACGACAATGGCAAATAGCAAATTAAATTGGCTGCAACGAATGGGTTTTTATTGTTAATTTTGTTTTTATAAATATGTATTTATAAATTAATTTTTTTTCTATAGAAAAATCTATTTTACTCTCCTATCCTGAAACACACAAAAATCGAAAAGGCAACAGTTGAAATTTGTTTAGAAAAATATGTATGTATATATAATATGTACCTATATATGTGCATTATTATATATTTTATTTAATATATATTTTGATTGTATGTATTTGGTACAACGTTATCAACACAATTGCTGCGAACTTTTTATTTTATTTTTTGGTAATTATTTTTCTTTTAACAAATGAAATGTAAATTAAAGCAATTTTAGTAAACAATATATAATATTCTATTATTATACATACTTATGTACATAAATATCTAAATTTACGGGGGCACATATTTTTTAAAGTCGTTGAAATTTTTAAATGTCTGCGTTTTGCTTTAGCGGTGTGTTTCTTTATTTTAATTTTCTTCTCCACAGCGCTTCCTTATATTATAATTATTGAATGCGAATAGCGTGCTTTACCGTTATTTCAATTCGATATGCAATTTATTTATTCGTTTATGAACATATCCGTTTTCGTTTATCAACAAAAACTTAACAAAAGTCAAAGTTGAGTAAAATTTTATTGTTATTGTTAATTTTTTAATATATATACAAACATATATACATATATATATATATATATAACGTTTGTATATACAGATAATAAATAACTAAGTTTCAATTGGGCATATTAATTAAATAACAGCTGGCCAAAAGCGCTGAATAATATTTATTAACATGATATTTATTTTTATGAATGTATGTGATTGGAATTTAATTTAATAAAAATCACAATAAACACTTTGATAAATAATCGTTAGCTGCAATAAAAAAATATTTAACAATTTATTTAAGAAATTTTCGAAAAATGTTTTTTGAAAAATTTTCAAAACACTTTGATAAATAATCGATAGCTGCAATAAAAAAAAATATTATACAACTGATTTAAGCGATTTTCGAAAATGGTTTTTTAAATTTTTAATTTCGCTAGAAAGAAAACAATTAAAAGCGTAATTAATTTCATTGATTAAGCAAAAAAAAAAAAACAAAAAAACAATGCAACTAATTTCCTTAAAGAGAACATTAGTTGTTCAAAAATGTTATTAATTTCCTTAAAGTCAACAGTAATGTAGAAAAATGGTAAACTAGTTGGTATACCAACGAGTTTGAGGCATATATAAATCGTAACATATTTAAAAAATAAAAAATAAATTAAATCGTGCAAACGAAAATAATTAAATTAATACATACATACATATATACAATCATATAAATTTAACTATTTTGTAGTAATGAAGAAAACAAAATAAAAACAACAAAGTTCACGCGGCCACAAACCTGTTTTCAGGCATTTTTTCGCTATTCAAAATATTTAGGAAAATCAACATACAAGTTCGACGCAAATATACACTTTACACATTTGCCCCTCCCCCCCTCGGTAGTCAGAATTTTTCGCAAACACTACAAAAGTACTTTAAAAAGTGCTATGTATGTTTGTGCATAAATATTATTGAAATATGTATGGAAAAAAAAACAGTCAACTGATTTAAGTAGTTAAGTGTATAAAATTTAAAAAATAAAAAATATTAAAGTTAGCCTACCAAAATAATAATAATAATTTTGATATACGTACATAAATTATGATAACAGAAAAAACAAGTATAAATGTCTTGAGATGTTAAAAAAATTTTTTTGACATAAACATAATACAATTATAAAAAACCAAAAACAAAAAAATATATATATAAATCAATTTAATAAATTAAATAAAGCCAGTGCCAACATATAGCCGATTAGTGCGTCTTTGCAACAAAACACACATTTCAAAAATCAAAAGTCATTTGCTGAGCCAAAAGATTTATACTTACATACATACATATATGCATACAAATTGTATTTGAATCGGTGAAAAATAAAGTAAGTTAAACTAAACCTTTTTAAAATTTGTAATTCTTGCGCAATTCTTTATGGTGAGTTGTTAATTTTCTCAAGTTATTTTTAGTAACAATTTACACACATAGTAAACAAAAACATATAAATAATTGTTTAAAACATATCCCTACAATTTAGTTGTAATAACAGCGCATCCATCCTATATACAACAATGCCAAAAGTTGAAAACACACACATATACATACATTATTTGCACAAGCTCTGTGGCATTGTATTTCGTTGTTAGTGTGCGTCAAACCTTCGGCGAGTTAATATATTTAATTTTGCTGTAAGTGTTTTGTAACATCTTTGTATCCTTACAGCTGATTTTAATTTCATATTGCGAGTGTGCAGAAACAACACAAAACTTCTTACATACATACATACAATATTTACGAATATAAAACAAAGCAGACCATTGTATTTAGTATTTAGTTGTATCTAACTGTATGTACATATATATATATTATTTACAACCTAAACTGGTCAAATTTCAAAAACACTACAGTTTACGAAACAAAAATAAATAAAATAAACTAATAAAAACTAAAAATTTACTTGTTGGTATTTTTGTTGTTATTATAATATATCAATCTAACATAAACCTCGAATTGCCGTCGAAAAGCAGATTTGCAAAGATCGTAATTAGAATTTGGAAAGCGAAAGGCTTGAAGATAGAACTCTACATAGTTATCACTATTGGTGCTGACTTATGGTGTTACTTATCCAATTCAACACAGATGCAATTTCTATCGTATTTATTCCTCGAAAGAATAACGGAGCCCCGCAATATGAAGTAATTTGTACATCTGACAAAGAAGAAACCATCACTAGCTTGCCTGCAAAGCAATTTGGGGAATAGTTTTTGTTATTACAAATACAACGAGCTGGTCTAGCACCAAGGGCTGGGTTAAACTAAACAGTAATAAGAAAAAAAATGTTTCCCTTCAGTCCATCAGCAGTATAGGATGGGTTTAAAGAATGCGGAATCCCACAAGTGACAAGCATTTAGCAGAGAGGAATATTAATTCCCACGACAGCCGGTTCTACGTACCGGAATTGACTCGGATTTCATACGACCAAGGGCTGTTTTTTCGGCGATGTAACCCCGTTTGGATCGGTTTATGAAAAAAAAGGAAAAATATTATAATACTTACATATTTGTTTTTGTTGTTTGACCAATATACATATATGACCGTTCCCACGACAGTCGGGTCTACGAAAACCGGAACGGACTCGGAATTTTATCCGGCCAAGGACTGTCAACTCGGCAGAATTTCTGCCGTTACAACAACAACAACATCGACCAGTTTAAGTACACTTAACTTACTTGGATATAATCACCGATGTTGTAGTGGACTAAATATTCAAACAGTTCAAAATTATTTATTTGGACTTCACTTGTTCAATTCAATTCAGTCCAGACTATTTAAACAGTTCGAAATTTTTTATTCAAATATAAAGCCAAATACGTCACGTTCCATTTGACAAACTACACTTGACATGTTTAATTTCGTACATTTATTGTTGTTGTTGCTGTTCAAGCTCCGAATGTACACCAAAAACGGAACCGGATACTTTGACAAGTTTGAAAAAATTTTAATCGGTTAATTGTTAATTTAGTGAAGAATAAAACTAATCTGTGAATAAATGATTGCTGAAATTAGTTGCGCATTATTCTATTGGTAAATATATAGTTTGAGCGCTAAAAATTTTTTAACAATAACACACTTGATTGTTGTTGGCAATGCTCTTTCGTTTCCGCACTGCCTTATTGCTATCTGCAAATAAATTTTTGCACCACTTCTTTCGCATTCGCTTTTGCTTTGCCCGCCTTACCGACTGCGGGTATAATGTTGTTTTCTCTCTCATTCCTTGCCATTCATTTCAGTAGTGCAGTGTGATTTTTCTTGTGTGTGGTAATGATGAAAATTTTGTAATTTTTTTTACAAAAAATATTAAAAATATAGTCCAATTAGTAAGAAATATATGCTAAACTTTAAAACTAACGCATATTATTTAAAAGTATAGTGTCATAACTGTGAAATGCGCTTATATGCAACTAAAAAAGGATTTGGAAAAATCTAATGGGGAAAATTTAATACACCGCTGAAAAAAATGAATGAAAAAGAGGCTGGAGAAGGTGTGAGGTGCAAATTCTGATTGGAAATAAATGGTTTTCAAGCTGCTCATATAAAATGACGGAAAAGTTATTTGTAAATGCAAAATTGTAACTGTCAATTTGTTTGTGAGGATAAATGTGCATAAATATTAAAAAAGAAAAAACAATGCAACTTTTCAAAGCGCTACCGGTTTGGCAAATACAGAAACTGGGTGATCTATAACACCCGCAAGTAATAGTGTAGTTCCCAGCTCCTACTGTTTCAGTGTATCAATTAACACCAGATATGCCAAGAAATTATTTGTCGGTGTTTTTATAAAAATATAAAAAGTTCTATCCTAAATGTCGTTTTACTAAAGAAAAATTTCTGTGATAGTGTAAAATATATGACAAAATTTTCCAGTGTTTATTTAAAATTTAGGCAATTTGACTAGGCACGTATTAATACTATTATATCAGAAAAGTGACTTAATTTTATAGAGAAATTATTACAAATAATCGTGATTTTGGGTGCAATGGAAATTTTCGTTTCTAGATTTTTTTTCTTTCAGCGGACCTCGCCCGTCAAATATACATCGTCGGTCGTATCGTCTGGCATGTGTGTATTCGCCCCGTCGGTATCGTGGTGTATCTGAATTGCTGTTCCACTATGTCGACAAAACAGTTCAGAAATCATCAATATAAGCGAAAACACGCAGGAGCAACTGTGACAACTATATGGCCAGCTTAGATCGGCAGCGAACCATCGGTCTGTTTCTGCGAACTTGTATCATAAAAGTAAACGAAACGTCACGCAATTTTCTTTTTTGCTTATATTTCTTCGTTCTCTTTTGTACCAATTTTCCCATTGGATTTGGTCATAGTCGTCAAATGATATCAAGTAAAATTTTAACAATTTTTACGAATTTCTTGCAAAAAGAAACGAAAAATAGTAAGTGTAAAAAAAACTAAAAGATAAACAAAGATCGGTGCGACAAGTGAATCTTCGCATAGTTACGAAGTTACTATGGAGGATACCGATGTGTATAATTGTGAATTGATTGGGCAGGTGCTATTTTAATAGCTGAAAATGATTTAAAATTTCATATTACATCCCAATTAGCAATAGCCAGATACAAAAAAAGTAATTGGTGATTTAATTGGAAAAATTCGATACCGTATCTCGAGTGTTCAATATACCTACGTACACACACTTTTGAAATTCCAACTCCAGCCTCTTGCATTTATAATCTGTGTGAAAAAGTTATTGTGTGGTTTTATTCTTAATGCATAATAATATTATATTAGGCTAAAATGTTTGAATATGCACTCTGACGAATTAAAGAAATAGAAAATGTTTCATAATTAAAAAAGGCAGAGTTGTGTATTGATATGTAAACGAGTAATATTTGAAGTAAAGAACAAGCAAATAAAAAAAAAAATATTTTAAGCAAATGTGCAAAAAATACAAACTACTCGATCTAACAACAGAAAAATTATAGGAAAACCAGAAAGAGCAACAAAAGCGGTTGAAGCGGAAAAATGTTCCTTATATTTTAGAAACGGGCTCAAGCAACTACAGCTATATTGAAGAAATGAATGAATAATTGACGCTATATATGCACCAACGGTACCGTTAAATATACTTGAGTATATAAATAGTAGTTGCGGTAACCAATAGAACAGCAAATGCAGCAGCAACAATAGTTCGTCTAATAGCAATATATACAATAGATCTGCAGGGATTCTGTAAAAAGGATTAATTTTAAGCAAAAAAGAAACCAACCCTCAATAAAAATAAAGAACAATATTCTCCTAATGATTCTGCATTCGAGAATATCGGCTACAAGGAAATACAAACTTTTGATACGAGTTTCCTTAATTTCTGAAATCTTCAACACCAAAATATATTTTAATTGGTAAGTGAAATTTATTTGAAAAATGAAATCAACTTTGCAAAAGTTTTAAAATACATTAATGTCGGTTGCCACAAAGATGGAATACCCTTCACAAATAAAGAAGTTTCCATACAAATATTGGATTTTTATTGATCAGTTTGTATGGCAGCTTTTTGTTCTTTCTCGAAACTATTTTAATGTATTGGAGCGCTGTCTTGAAGAATAACCTATGCAAAATTTTGTGAAGTTATCTGGTTAAATATAAAAGTTTTTCATACAAAAATACAATTGTAGGATATCGGCGGTTCATATGATTTGTGCAAATTTTCAGATCGATATATTAAAAACTGAAAGAGTTGTTACTGTTCGGCCGACAGAGGGATATAACTAAATCAACTCCTCTTATCATGTTGTTCATTTATATAATTTTTTTTTTAAGTTAGAGATAGTCAAACATATATTAGTTGATTTTTTTCTTATACTAATAATAATTAAATATTTAATATGAGCTGGTGTTATGTATAATGAAACACTTAGATATGCATACAGGTAAAACTTATGTTTGCTGTAGTGAAATGTACATATGTGCCTTTTCGAAAATTATGCATTGGAAACCTAAAAATAGTTCATGAAATAAATAGCAAATGGATTACTCATACTGATAACAGAATTAAAATATCTGGGTACATACGTTCTGGACAATCAACATATCTTCTTAATTATATTATAAAATGAGCTGAAACGTGCTCAACAGGTTTTTATTTTCATATACGATGTAGTTCAATTAGGTAGGTCCAGATTCTTTGCATCCACTTCGTATTCATTTATCTCAACTTTATCAATACTAAATCAACAAAAAGCTTAGACAAGCTATGCGCCGAAGACTACATACATAGAATTCGAATGAGCTTCTAGTGATCGCGCTGCAGGTTATTCTTATCATACACAAGTATATCACTCCGGAGACCAGACCAACTATACAGTGATAAAATTACCTCACAGAGGCGTAGAGCTGCTGGTTTTACTTTACGATTCAAGAAAATTTATTATGGTTAAATTTGTATTGTTATATGTACATAAAAACCGCACAGATACATATATGCATATATTGTTATTTGTACATAACTGTGTGACAACCACAGCAAATTTAGGAATGGATCGCCAGCGGCAACGGCGCCAACGGAGATATTAATAATAAGAAAATTAACGTTGGCTAACAGCGCACAAAATCTTAATTTAATAACAAATGCAAATGCAAATTAGCCGATGTTTTTGTGCAGGAGAAGAATTGAACAAATGGCGTGTCGAATTTCATAATTATATAGTTTGAAAGAAATTTACTACAGAGGGGTCACAGTGATCTCTTTAAACCATTTGTCGTTGTCGTATGAATTTTACATTCAGAATGTCGAATTTTCCTCTGCTTTTCTAGTAGCCATGCTACAAAAATAACAAAATTTTTGCTCGCGTGTAATTATGTATGTATGTATTCCATAATAACACGATTACTGTGGAAAATCACAAGTCTATGCTAAATTAGCCAACGCTGATTCTATCGTTTTTTTACTGTTCTTCAAGTCTTTCAACGATTTTACATTTCGCATATCGTATTTTCTTGCGCTTGTCGATAAGAAAAGACACACTTTTCACATATAATAAGGGAGGGTGCGGTCTCCTGTAGCTTTGGACGCGCACCTTTGGCATTGGAAATGGTAGCGTATTACCGTTAATTAGATTTGAGCTGAAAAAAAAGTAAAAACGAAAGCGTATATTTTTTAAATAAATTTACAGTATGTTACATATATGATCATGTCTTAGTAACATAAACAAAAACCGTAATGTGATGAAGTTTCTTTACTTGGTATAATTTCTTTAATTTGTTGTTTCAAATGCCGCCAAATATTTTGAATTAATTAATATAGGCCATGGCATCGACAAAATATCAAAAAATTTGTAAAATCAAAAAATGAAAGTAACTTCAAAATGGTTAACTAAATATATCGATATTCGGTGTAACGTTTTTATAAGTACGCAGAACACTAAAAATGCTATATCTAAAATAAATTAGTTTTCATAAAATTCGATTACAGTTACTATGATCAGTCAATACCATTACTGTATATATACTATCAAGGTAAAGGTCCATATGTAAATAAATGTGTATTTTGCCATCAATTTTTATGTTCGAACGTAATTTCCAGCACATTCAAAACTATATTATGTATTCGAAATTGTAGAATTCTCTGTAAACTATACCGTTAGTAACAGCTCTTTGCATATATCTTAAAATTGTACATATTATTTGTCTTGTTAGTGTTAGTAGTAGCCTCGGAAATAGAATTCTTCAAATAAATCTGAATTCAATGAGCCACATATTTGTTTTGTTGTAACCTCTGGCAAAAAATCAATGTTCTGCCCTTAGTAAGCGCTAGGAAGGAAACAACATTTGTTATTGAAAATGGAATTTTGCATTGCTTAGGGCATACTTTTATTCTTCTTCTTCTTTACTGGCGTAGACACCGCTTATGGGGTTATAGCCGAGTTAACAACAGCTCGGCAGGCGTTTATTCTTTTCGCTATTTGGCGCTAATTCGAGATACCAAGTGCAGCCAGGTCCTTCTCCACCTGATCTCTCCAAAGGGGTGGAAGTCTTCCTCATCCTCTGCTTCCACCCGCGGTACCCTCAAAGAAAAAGTGTTCTCTTCCATCTGGACAACATTACCTAGCCAGTCGCCGCCGATGTCTCTTGTTTCGCAGAACTATGAGAATGTCGTCGTAAATCTTGTAAATCGCAAAGGACCATAAATCTTCCGCAAAACCTTTCTCTTGGACACTCCTCAGGACCATATTTTGCAAAGAAATCGATTCATGCGCCTTATCAGTTCTTCGCCGCCGAATTTGAATAGCTCGGCCGGTAATCCATCGGTCCCTGCCGATTTGTTGTTCTTTAGGCGGGTAATTGCAATTCGAACCTGTCATGTCGTCCATGACTCAAATCGTAATCGCTCCAGTTTATAACCTTTCGATCCGAATACAGTGAAGTAGCCTGATGAATTTTCTTGCGCTGAACTCTTAATTCTACAGACAAGTATATTTCGCGCCCATGCGATGTCGATCAGACTCAACCCATTTGGAGAGGTTTCGCCTTATTGGTTGAAATTTCCAACGTTGCCTTCTTTGCCCACGCTGTCGTTAAAATCGCCAAGTGTGCTTCAGCCGCTCATAAAAGACATCTTTAGTCATATCGTCCTTCTCTTCCGTTGGGGGTGGGCGCGAATCTGTATAATGTTGAAAAAATTTTACTTTGATGCGGATTTTGGTTAGACGCTCATCCACCGGAGTGAATGCCAGGACTCGATGACTGAATCTTTTTCCATCACGAATCACACACTGAATTTGCGCTCCTTTATAAGACCGCTGTAGTATATGTCAGCCTTTACTTTTACGATAATATCAACCAGCTGAGCATCGACATCTTCGCAATTTAGAGACTGGCCATTCCAGGTGCATGCTTGTAAATCATAGTCTTTATTACGTTTGCTGTAGTCGTCACCAATATGGGCTCTTTCATCCGAGACTGTTGTTCTCTTTCATTGGAAAAAAAAAAAAACAGACGCTTTAATCGAATATGTCGAAGTGGTTCCTCTGAAGCTTCCTTTCTTTAAATACAAGTAAAATCTAGTATTTATTTGATTATATTTTAAATAAAACATATTCTCAAAAACAAAACGCTTTGACTTGTCAGAAATCTATTTCGAAATACCTTATTGGATTTTTCATAAATAAATAACTAAACTTTATAGGACAATACATCCTGTCAAGAAAGTATCGGGAATTCTTCATATAAATCTCCCGCTTATATGGAAGCCAGGTAAATTTTTTTCCAAGGTTGGTACAACTGTCCTTAATTATGATGCCAATGATGTTTATGTCAGTCGACCTCGGTAGTGTTTGTCGAATTTTACAATGATCGAAAATATTGATTTTGTGTTGCGAACGAATTTTCGTGAGCCGATATATTTAAAATGTTGCAGAAGAATTTTTCTGAATCTGCTCTATCAAAAACGCGCACTTACGAGTGGTACAGAGCATTCAAGGAGGATTGGGAGACCATCGAAGACATGCCTCGCTCTGGCCTTCAACAAGTGTGACCGATGATAACGTTGAAAAAGTTAAGGAAATTGTTGCCGAAAATAGCCATGTGAGCTTCTCACCTTCATTAAACGCATAATTACTGGTGACGATATATATGAGGTTTAAGATAATGGTACACTTACGAACCAGCAATCATCCGAATGGTGGCCCAAAGGTGCGCCAAATACGTTCCAACTGGTCAAGCCGTCAACAATGAGTATTATCTTAGTGTTATGAGGCGATTACGAGTCGCTATCCGTCGTAAAAGTCCGAGTTTGTAGGCCAACAATTCGTGGATAACGCACCTTCGCACAAAGCCATCATTGTGAATGAATTTTCGACCAAACACAAATTTTCGTTTTATCTATAAGTTCCTTATACTTTCTTGACAAGTTGTATTTCCAACAAAATTTTTTACTTTCAAATTTTTCAGCCAAAAAGTATGCAATAGCTACGGAATTTAGAGTGAATGCATGAATAGCTCTGCTATGAATGGTGTTAGAGCGCCAAATTATTCCTAACACAATTATGAAGACCGCTGCCAGTTGGGAGGCTCTGACCCAATAAAAACCTTGTTCAATTTCGGTTACATGGACTCGACTATCAATACCTCAACGCCGTCGCTTTTTAGGAGAAGTTATATAACACGTTATGACACCCGCCTATGAAGTACATAACTCGGAACCGTGATTTTTATAAAAAAAAATTGCCTACATTTTGGCGCATAGAAGGCTTTAGGGTAACGAAACGGTGACTGAAAACAAAGCGGAAAAATCTACTTTATTTTGTATTACATGTATGTTTTGGGATAATCAAACGAAAGTGAAATCTAAGCATTGAGCACAAAATCTTGCGCACATATGATCATCATATCATCCGTTGCTATCGCTGATCGGTTCTACCTTTATAGCATTTTCACCAATACTCCTTGTTAGAATACGTTATCCAAATACGCTAATTAAAGCCATTCTATTTACCCTATCGCATATACAGCCTCTGAATTATTACAACAGCAACAAAAACAAAAGCAAAAACTATGAGTTTAGTCATCAACCTTGCCAATGGACTGTGAAGTTCAAGACAATTGGATTAGAATACACTTGACGACGGGCGGCATACGGCATTCGGGGACGAGGTTAACGCCGCCCGCAAATCAAGCGGTATCAGAGGGGTCATCTAACACCAACTGTTCGTTGCAGCGGTTGGCGGCGCTTCACTCGTCGGTCACTATGATGGTCGCACAAAGTAGATCTGTGCTTTGTTTCTATATACATATATATATATGTGTGTATATATATCTTATTTTGTTGCCTTCGAAGCTTTGGCTAGGGAAGCCCTACATGGCCGACAAATCGGTAAATGTATGCGCACATTGGGACTCGGGAAGTGTCTGCTTCCGTGACTGCTGGGCAGTTGTTTTTCGATTTTTTGCCTCTTCGGTAGGGCGCGCATTGCTGCATTCGTACTATGCGCACGAACGAACGAATGCTACACAAAATTTTTCAATATTTTTTTGTACTTTTTAAAATTATCATAACACGGCACACCGTTCGAGCGTGAAGAAGCTTAGAAGCAACCAACGCTTGTTCATTAAGCGTTTTGTTTTTAATAAGATTTGAAACTAAGTGAGCTCTGCTATATTCATTTCTAGATAGATAATTCGATCAATTATAACCACAATTCTTTCTCTCTTTTTTCAGATGTTTACGGATTTTTTTTAAATAGGATCATACAGAGAAGAAGAAACGGTACCTATCGTTGGTTGCAACTGGACAAACGTAAAGTTCGAAAAGCAAAATAAAAAAATTATAAAAAATTGTGCATTAAACATTGGAGCTTGAGAAAAGAGGAACTCAACCAAAATAAAAGAATTAGTGGAAATACAATCATATGTGAACATTTCCATGTGCAAATAAAACGAAGTTAATTTTAAAATTTACTTCAAACTCTTTTGCCATACAAAGATAATTGCAGGATCATATGTGTTGTGCCGCAACATTGATTGTTGCGCTAACGAAAGTCACACACGACGACACACACCTGTCGAGAAGGTGTGGCGGCAAAGGAACTGAGGCAAGCATTTGAAATTATCACCTGCCCCAACATTATTGACTACAAAATAGGCAAGCAAAGCACGGCGGCGGCTATATCGAGGCAGGCTACAGTACGAGCGTTTCGCTCTAAAGCTTTTACTTTAAATAACGAACAACATTAACAACAAATACAGTCCATTAGTAGTATATAGACTAGAGTGTGTGGTTAAGGGTGCGGCGTAAGCAGCCAAAAATTTAGCTAGTATGGAGTGCTGTTTATCGGAGGAGGCGAAGGAACAGAAGCGCATTAATCAGGAAATCGAACGGCAGTTGCGTCGAGACAAACGCGATGCGCGAAGGGAACTCAAACTATTGCTGCTCGGTAAGTGATTTGCGCAAGGTGCAAGTATGTATATCTCAATCTTAGGGCAAAAATACACCTAAATGCATTTAAAAAAAGCCGAGATTAGGTCCAACTTGCTAATGACTTTGTATGAACCAAATTTAGAACTAAAGTAGAAACTGTCATCGGTTAGAAACAACACAGTTTTATTGCTGAATTCAGTTCCATTAATAATTGTTTTGTCTCTAGTGACTAAGATTCATGTATGTATATGAAGTAAACTTTCCATGTCGGCTCCGGTATTTATTTTATCTGGAGTTGTTACTATTACTACTTACTGCCACTGAAAAATATTTTGAACACTCGTTCCTTCCTAAAAAGCAAGCCAGTTTCCACGTTCAAGTCGGTTCTATGTAACCAAGAACCAGAATCAGAAACCAGCCAGTAGTAGTGGACTGGTTGTTTTTATCCAAAAATATTTAATGAACTACAAATGTCTATGCCGACAAACAAGCCTGTTCTACGGCAGAGTCCAGGATGAGAGGGCCAGAACCATGCATTTCAGTGGGGTCCCACACTTTTAAAGAGCACGGAGGAGAGAGTGGAGAGAGAACAGTGCTGGCTGCAGAAAGCGCCATATTGTCCATCAATTTGCAGAAACAGGCTAAAGGCCCTAGGTTCCATCTATTTAGACAGGGTTCACATCACCTAAGTCGCGCCCAGCAGGCTCCTGGTTTGTCCAGGATGCTGGACCTTGGTGACCATATGTGATATTGGGGAGGGCACTATAGACCGTAGGAAGTGCAAAACCTCTATCTTTACTATCTATCTATTATATGCCTGCATTAAATACAAAAACAATACTGCTTCGTGGAGAAATTTCGAATTTTGTGGTAATATTTGTTTGTAGTAAAGTTTTCTGAAAACTTTCGAGATGTAATTTCATATACATACTCCTTACTTGTTCGATCAAACAGCTTAAGATACATTTTTCTTGTTATTAATTTGCTGTTTATTTCTCTTCACAGGCACTGGTGAATCCGGCAAATCGACATTCATCAAACAGATGCGTATTATTCACGGCAGCGGTTACTCCGACGAAGACAAACGGGGTTACATTAAATTAGTCTATCAAAATATATTCATGGCCATGCAGTCGATGATCAAGGCCATGGATATGTTAAAAATTTCGTATGGCAAAGACGAGCACGGTGTAAGTAAAGCACATATAAGAGATGAAAAATTAATATCTACAGTACTTTGGTAGTTCAATAGATATGTTTATATTCGGTTCTAAGCGGTACGAAAGCCGATTTATAATTTAAAAAAAAAAACCTATTTTACCATAACCTAAAAAAAATCACTAACCTATGCTAAATTACATTTCCGACAGGAACTTGGCGAACTGGTGATGAGTATCGATTACGAAACGGTCACATCATTCGAAGATCCATATTTGTCCGCCATTAAAACACTGTGGGCGGATACTGGCATACAAGAATGTTACGATAGACGAAGAGAATATCAACTCACAGATTCGGCAAAATAGTGAGTACCTTACCACCACCCATATACTTATAAGTTTCTTATAATTTAAGTGTTCGCCATTACAAATAACGAAAAAGCCGTGAGGCAAACAATAACTTAGAAGTGTGTAAATCGAATGACATACATACATACATACAAACAAACAATAAGTATATATAGAAAACTTATAAACAAAAAAAATATATATATATTTATTAGTTATCTGATGGATCTCGATCGTGTGGCTCAACCAGATTATTTACCAACCGAACAAGATATTTTGAGAGTTCGTGTGCCGACAACGGGGATCATTGAGTATCCCTTTGATTTAGAAGAAATTCGATTTAGGTACAGCATACAAATTCTATTTCGCAAAATGTGCCTTTTGATTGCATACATGTAAATTATACTACTAATTTGCTTTGACTCTTATTTAATACTAAATATTTACTAAACTTTTGTTAAAACAAAACAAACAAAAAAAAAAACATTGTTTTGGCTTTCGAGCATTTTGTGCATGTTTGCCTTATAATTTTTTGTGTGCGACACTAACCCCCGATTTTTACACATTTTTGTTGAAGGTTAATATATTATTAAAAATTGTTAGAAAAATATATAAATTCATCTATACTTTGTAGTGTTGAGTTTGTAGGAGTTCACTGGAACTTAGCGAGGTTATGTTTTCAGGAAATGAAAGTAAGATTTCGTGTTTGCAGCGATTTACATTTTTTTTTTAGTTATGCGAAAAAAGGTTAATAGTGTTTTGCTTTCAACGACTTTATATCAAATTAGTTTACGCTGGATCTTCGTGTCACCACTTAAAAACTATTACTTCATAATCATGGTCATAATTATAGCATTACTTACCTATAAATAAACAATTTACAATCTTTGTTTGCCAACGCGCAGCTATCTCAGCGATCTTGAACGTATTGAAAAAGAAGATTTCCTACCTAGCGAGCAGGATATTTTGCGTGCTCGTGTGCCCACCACAGGGATACTTGAATATCCATTCGATTTGGACGGTATCGTATTTAGGTATAATACTTACTCACAAAAAAAAAAAAACATAAAAAAGATTTTGAAAAATATTGCATAGAACTTTTCCCATAAGGCTAGTCTTATAAATGCAATAAGTCGAAATAGTTCAATATTGTCAATTCTGCAGGTTTGAAGTTTAGCTTGAAATACTTTCATCATACATACGCATTGTTTTTGTTGGTGCTTCACTAATTTGTGCTTTGTGTAGTCTCATTTGTTTGTTAACGTTATTTGGTTCATTTTCGTATTAAACATTTATTATTATTTTTTAAGCATTTCTATGTGTAGCGCCTACAAGCTTACTTATTTATGAGTGTAGTTTATGTTTGTAACCGTTATTATAACCGATTATTAAAACTTGACGTTTTTTTTAAAATATGCCAAATTTAATTCAAACAATTTTATGCAATTTCTCCGTCGTATATTCATTCAACACACATATATATATATATATATATATATATATACACGCACAGAATGGTGGACGTGGGTGGTCAGCGTTCCGAGAGAAGAAAATGGATTCATTGCTTTGAGAATGTGACTTCAATCATATTTTTGGTTGCGCTATCGGAATACGATCAAATTTTATTCGAATCTGATAATGAGGTGAGTACAATATACGCACTGGCGTGTTAAAAATGTCTCATTTGTCTATTGTTGTTTATTGCGCAGAATCGTATGGAAGAATCAAAAGCTTTATTTAGAACTATTATTACGTATCCGTGGTTCCAAAATTCATCAGTTATTCTCTTCTTAAATAAGAAAGACTTATTAGAGGAAAAAATCATGTATTCGCATTTGGTAGATTACTTTCCCGAATATGATGGTGAGTACTCACACACTAATATTTTACTATAATTTTCTGCTCACATTTGTAGTTGTAAATTATTTATAAGCTATAGACGCGCTAGCTATCAAAAAAGCTATCAGTTTTTTGTTGTTTATTATTAACAGTTATACACAATTATTAACAAACAAAAAAAATTCTAAAAACTTTTGTGATTACGAAGGACCCAAATGTGATCACGCTGCCGCTAAACAATTTGTCTTGAAAAAGTATCTGGCTGCGAATCCAGATCCCGAACGTCAGTGCTACTCCCATTTCACCACAGCTACAGGTTAAAACCACAAAGTTTTACTTAAAGCTTTCAAAGCTTTGCTAAAAAGCTACTTGTACCTAGCTGTTCTAAAGTTTGCGCTACGCACACAATATCGATTTAGGTTATGTATATGCATATGTATGTAGTAGTAAATGGTATTTAAAAATAAGTAGGTATTTAGTTGTGTAATTATTATTGTATGCCTTATAATCGTATCGCTTGTACTGTATGTTCGCTCTTCTTTCATATTCTCACACTAAACGCTAATTAGGTCCACAAAGGGATGCGATTGCCGCCCGAGAATTCATACTTCGTATGTTTGTAGACCTTAATCCAGATTCCGAAAAAATCATCTATTCTCATTTCACCTGTGCTACGGGTAAGTATACGCATATGCTCTCAAACCCAGTTAGAGTGAGTGTTTTTGGGTGAATTAAAAAAAAAAACATTGTGTGTGTGTGCTTGTGTTTGAGAAATAGGAAAATTAATGACAAGTTAACGGTATTCAACTAAAAACTCAGCAAATGTCTGGCAGGTAATGCAAATCGACTCATAAATAGTAGAACTGCACGTATGTATGTATGTACAAGCGGTAAACGCTTATGGTGCACTATTTTGCTTAAAACTGTAACTTAACGGTATATGTAAACAGAACCGCTAGCCTTTTTTTGTATAATGTAGGGGTAGTTGTCAGTAAGCTCTGCAACTTAAAATGAAAAAAAAAACAATACTTACTGTTTATTAAAAAAAAATCTTAATAAATTTCCACTGTGGACACTTGAACTTCGTGCAGATACCGAAAACATTAAGCTCGTATTCTGCGCCGTCAAGGATACTATCATGCAGAATGCTCTCAAGGAATTCAATTTGGGTTAAGCAACTTCACCGAACACAAATGAACGGAGCGCGCGTCCTCATCTCTCTAACCCGTCTACCTAGCTACTTACTTGCATATAGTTCGTGCATCGCATCAACTTTATACTACGATTTTATTAATACACATTGGCTTATGTTGCTTGCAAAAGAATAAATAAATAATATTAAACAAATAAAAAGACTTAATTTCTAAAAAACCACCTACATACATAGATGTATAGGAAATAATATTGTAATAATGTTTAGGCAAAATGTAAACTCTTTGGTTTAAGTTATCGTCAATAAAACAAATTCCTAAAAGTTGTTTTACTTTCGCCAGTGAGTCGCATATGATGAGCGTTAATTTCCTCTGTCGGGGGAAATTTTAAATATTAATAATTAGTTGATTCTCCTACCGAGTATTAGGTGTGTTCGTACGTTCGACAGTTAGAAAATTGGCATATTTATGAAACCTATTAAAAATAGCAGCAATTAAATTAGGAAAAAAGAGTGCTGAATTATGCAATTAAATTTAAAGCTTAAAAAATCTATAAAAATGTCAAAAGTATATCAAAAAGTATTTTTTAAGGACATCTACTTTTTACTTTTTAAATTACTATTTATGAAAATATTTTTTAAATTTACTGTTGCTATTTTTACGAATCTAGAAATGAATTATTTAAATAATTTAAAGCGTAAAAAATCTAAAAATATGCTAATATATCCAAAAGGTTTATTTGAAGGAAATTTTTTTCATACGTCTTTAATTATTATTAAAGAAAAGCTTCTTCCTAAAATATACAGTTAAAAGACAAAATTTAATGTGTTGTTGTTGTAAATACACAAATGTCATAGTTATAAAAAAAACGTCATATGTTTTGGCAGCCAATCCAATACTATTAGTCTAATTCTTTGGAAAGATTTTAGTTCAATATTTTTCAACCTAAAAAACATAATATAAAAAATTCCATAATACGACATAACAGTACTATTAATTGTTTCGAATATGCAACAATAAATCTTTCTATTCTATTACTATACGATATATGATATAATATGTTACTTTTTCGGAAATACAAGAATGAACAATTATATTACTTTTTTCGAATATACAGCAACAACAAAGTATGATTTATTTATTAATTTTTACAAATAATTTCGAATAACGGTTTATTACTTTTTCGAACATACAATAAAAAGCTAATTGTTGCTTTTCATGTTTTTTATAAATAATATGAGTTTATTAATTTTTCGAAAATACAACAATAAACGTAAGCGTTTTTACTACTTTTTAAATATATAACTACAAATGACTATTTATTAATTAATTTTTTACAAATAATTTTTAATAACGGTTTATTACTTTTTCGAATATACAGCAACAACAAATTATTAATTATTTATTCATAAATAATTTAACTAGCAATTTATTGAAAACAACAGTAAACACTTTTATTGCTATTGCGAATGTTTTTACAACATCAATAAAGCACGATTACAATACAAATAGCATCGAATAACGGTTTATTACTTATTCGAATATCCAACAAAAAAAGTTTTGTGTAATATTTTTTTAACCATTATCCTAGGTGCAAGAATCGAGTTATTATATTTTCGAAGATCCAAAAATAAAAGCAATTAACTTGTTTTTCGAAGATCGAAAAAATAAGAAAATGTAACTATGTTTTTGAACACTTGCCTACAACAACAAATATTTTAAACCGTCATTGAAAAATGTTTGTTTTCGAACAACAGTAAAAGATTTATTCTTGTAGTTTTTCAATTATACACACTTATGTATGTATAAAATGTAATGATTTATTATTTCCAATTTTTTCCATTTATTATTATATTCGGGTCTATTATTTTATTTTCAAGTTTTATCTATTTATCTATTCACCAGACTAAGCAAACCTAACCTAACGGTGAATTACATACATACATATACTGTAAATTTTATGTTTGCAAAAATGTGGCAAAGCTGTTTGTGAGTGCGCATCTTGATTTGTTTTGTATTCGAAAAGAAGAATATCAGTGAGTGTGTTAAGAATCAACTATTAAGGAATATGAAGAAATAAAGTTGTGAGAGTGTGTGTGTAAAAAACATTTAAGGAGGTCCCTTACATACATATGTATATTATTTTAAAAAATGTTTTAATCCAATGAAAACATCTTTTTAAATAATTTAATATTATTTTTATCTTTATTCTTATTTGGTATCATTATTGGACCTCCTTAAATCTTTCCAATCTATATAAAATATTTTCTAATCAATTTTTTTTTTCTCACCCCGCCCACTTTAGATACTGAAAATATTCGTATCGTGTTTACAGCTGTTAAGGACACCATTCTCCAATCAAATCTGAAGGAATATAATCTGGTCTGAAGTGCATTCAGATGGACAGACAATTTTTGTGATTTTATTATATTCATGATTCCTTTTTCGCATAAAAATATATTAGTAAAAAAAAAAAAACAAAACAAAACAAAAATAAATAAACAAACAGAAAAAATACATATAACGCTAAATTAAAATGAAAAATTATATAAGCAAAAACAAAAACAAAAATATTAGACAAACAAAATAGCGCAAATGGCGATGAGTATAAAAATAAAACTAACGGTTATTTAAAAAGAAAATTTTACAACGCAAAGTAAAAAATAGTAAATAACATTAATAATAATAATAATAATTGCAAGTATATATAATATAATAAAATGTATGGAAATTCAGTAAAACTACAAAATGAGACGGCAATCAGACACCAACAAGTGTAATAATATTCGAGAGGAGGAGGAGCTAGCACATATGTAACTAGAAAGAAGCGAGTGAAAATATTAGTTAAATTTATTTTAATTGTTTTTTTTTTTGGAATTTGCCATCGGCAACATGAAAATGCGAAAACGAAGGGAACGTCTCATACATACACACAAACACATGCAAACACGTGAAAAAGCGGCGAACAGTGAACGCAAGAAGAAAAACAGCAAATTAAATAATGAATAATGGAAATGTAATACATATGTATAATTAAAACGAACATATACACACATACATAAATACATACTTACATTATTTGCACATGTATTGATGAAGTGAATCACTAGATGTAACCATAAATACATTAAAAACAAACAACAACAAAAAGCTAAATAAATGCTAAATGAGAAAACGTTTCTTATTATGTAAATAAGAAGAAGAAGAAGAGAGAAGTTCAACCAAATATTTAAGGAAAACAAATGTGAAAGTAATCATCTACAACAACAACTACAAATACAACCGCTCCTACAACAGTTCGGCCAGCTGGCTGCGCTAAGGCGCGGCGAATTGAGCATACAAGAGGCAGACAAATGGGGCAGAAGCGGTCGGCGGCAGCAAATTCGCATACATGCATACATACGCACACACACATACCTAAAACATACCCACATACATACATACTTAGTTAAGGCGAAAATTTAGAAGGGGGCGAAATAAGCGACGAAATTAAAAATGTAACTGCATAATATGATTGTTTATAAATAATAAATTATTAGATAAAATCAAATGAAATGTTAATTTTGTTTGTGTAAAACTTGCGCGCGCAGAAGAAGTTACAAGAAAGTAACACTTTGAACATAGAAAAACATTTAAATCAATTGCAAACACAAAAACAACAACTACGCCATAAAGATACACGCACACTCGCGCACACAAGTCTACATACAATACACATAGCGTGCAAATGTAAAAGTTGTATGAAAACTGCTGCAACAAAAACACACAATGCATGCGTTGTAAAGTAATTAAATGTAATGCAAAAACATACAAACTTACACACATATATGTATGCGTACATGTATTGAGGAGGAAACGAAGAAAATGTATGGAAGTTGTAATGTCATATATATGGTACATACATACACATACACCCAACTATATACATAAATATATGCATAAACGCACACACATACACACGCACACTTAAATATTAAGTTATTAGTAAAAAAATGATATAAAAAATAATTTTGTGCTTTGTAACACGATGGCATTAGAATTGTATAATTGACAGTTCATGAATACATATGTTCGCTTTAAGTTGGCGTTTTTAAAGTTTTGAAAACTATGTATGTACTATGATTGATTGTTTTGATTTTTTTTTTTTTAATTTCGTTTAGTTAACTATTTTTGTTCTTGTTTTCGTTTTATTTTTATTATTATTATTATGATTTTTTGTAAATTTGATAATGATATAATAAAAATAAAAATTAATATAAATAATTTATATGCGCTCATAAGAAATAAAAAAACAACAACAAATATTTATATTTTGAACAAATAAATAATGGAAAAATTCAAATAAACACATATGAATGGGAAATTAGTTTATACATATGTACAATCTATGGTTTCAATAGTTTCACACAGTGTCACAGGTGATGAAAAAATATGCTGAATGGCTACAACAATTTCAGTTAATTTGAAATAAATTATTTGTGTTGTCAAGCGCGAGTGGAGTGTCGAAAAATAAGGACAGCGCTGCGTTAAAAAGTAAAAAAAGGGCGAGTCAAGCCGAGAACGTGACTGTGGTGAGCCGAATATTTATCCGGCCAATGACTGTCTACTCGGCAATTTTCTGCTGCTACAACAACAACAAATCTGGTGTAGTATAATTTTTGAAGCTGTAACTGAGGACGTCAAACATGTCAACAAATTTGACCCGGACTGACAAAAAAAAAAACATGCTCACCTATTCTAATACACATCTTTTTTTTTCGTTTTCGACGTTATCTTTTGCACCACTCGGAGTTATATGGTGCACCAGCGACGTTATTTACAGCATTTATACACCACTTAAGTAAACAATTTATATTGAAAATTTTTATTTTTACTAAAAATTTTATGCTGCAACAGAAAATAAATATGTTCTATGAGTGTCAGTGCGATAAAATTAAGCCACCGTTAATTTTATTAAAAAAATATTTTATTTGCAATAATTTAAAAGCAATTTTAAAAGTTTCGTACCAAAAAAATAAAACCAATAAATAACGTAAATTATTATTATACATTAACTTTTTCGTAAATTTACACATAAACACATATATGTACATACGTAGGTTTACACACATACACCCAAGCGCATTGCAAACGTTGCAGTCAGTTGGTACACTCGTGATGATTGCGAATTTATTACGCCGCATACTCGCACTCATATACATATGTACATACACATATTATATAATGTAACCTATGTACGTGAGAGTGAATTCGTCGATAAGAAATGTAAAAAAAAAAACAACAAAGCTTTAACTGAATAAATTTATGTAAATGAATTATAATAGAGATTGCATTAACTAGCTTTTAAAAAGCTTAAAGTACTAAAACCGTCATCGTAGTTGTTGTTGGTTGATTAATGATGAACAATGAAACAACATAGTGGTCTTAGTATTTTAGAAAATTACCGTTTAATTGTGCACGATTGGAAATCTGCTTATATTTTTAAGTTTTGTTTAATTTTTACGTTTCCGTCCAAATGAAAATGAGCGTAAAGCAAATTAAATTACATATGTTTTTCATAGCTAGTTTTCATATTGTACATGCACATACATATTTGCTTTAAATTTATATTTTTTTTTATATCTAGGCGTTTAGTTTTCATATATATTTTTTTTAATTTTTAAAATTTTTTCGTGCATAAATACAGTTACGGACAATAAAATATAATCATCCATGGTACTAATTTTCTGATCTAAAAAAAAATATGAATTTGATTTAAATTTAACTAAGTTATATTTATATAATTTTCTTCATATCATAGCAGTAAAAATATTGGGGAAAAAAACAATTCATAAATATTACAAAAACACAGGTCAACATTTTTTATATTAAAAAAAATTATTTTTTTAAGGGAACTAATAGAACATTTTTTAGTGCATTGTAATGTATTCTTTATCGTCTAGTACAGATGCACATCTTCTAGGCATAGACATAATTAGACGACCGAAAGTGTTCTGTGAAAAAGATAACAGACCTTTGTACCTTCTCTCAGAATTCTGTCTTAATTTTCGGTTTAACGGATGCAATATTTTCCTTTAAGTGATTGGATTCAAATTTGCTAATTGCTCTGACCAAGCCATAACCCTAACATCATGATCTGAAACCATTTTTTGCAAGACCCGAAGTATGTTTCGGATCGCTCTCTTGTTGGAATTGCCAAAATGCAAGGCGAATTCCGAGTATGAGCTTATCTAAAACTTTAACGTACATATATTATTTAGCGGTCTATGTTTTCTCGCATCCAAATAATAGGTCCCGAAACAAAATATGAGAAACAATGCTAAAACATTGCATTGTCGCCACGGGATTTGAAGGACCTAGTCGAACAATTTTTTTTTTTTGGATTTTCAGCTCTGCCCCTAAATGTGTCGTTTACCAATTGAATACAATTGCATCTATGTCGTTTTCTCAGCATTGTCACCAAGTTGCAAAAGCATTTTTTCTCTACAAGTTATCGTCTTACTGTTCTTTAAGAAATTTTTGCACATAATTCGTATTAATTGGCTGCAGAGGCTTTAAACGGATCGCGCATCGATAAATCTGCATCGAAATCTGCAGCAAATTTTTTGGGATCGGCCTGTTTTTCAATCAGTTTTCGGAAATTTTAAGGCATCAAAAGCAAATTTTTGAGACATATTCTATATGTTTGAAATTTGCTTTTACGCGTGACCCATTACTTGCAAATTTTGGAAGAACAATGTTTTGCTCGACCTATTTTTATTTCTAATTAAGTACGCTGTTTACACTTTTTCAATTACAGTTACTATAAATGATAATGCTATCTTTTCTTCTTTTTAAACGTACATATTATTAAAAGTTAATACATAAATGAAAAATTTCAAAAAAATTATACCATTGTTTCAAAGCAAAATCTTTGATTATATTTTATTGTCCGTAACTGTACATATTTGCATTATACTTTTATAT